>NW_015161969.1:777079-826799 GCF_001447785.1 Gekko japonicus | reverse complement strand
AGAATTAGGTTTAAATAAAGTTCAGCGGCTTGTAAGCACCAATTAATAACCCCTGGGGGGGTAGAGGGGTCTGCGGGATCAACCCTGCAGCCGTGCGGCTGGGGATGGCCACGACGGAGACTCAGCGCTGGCCGTGCGGTGGTGTTTGAGGACTTATGAAGGTGCATCCCAATCATTGGCTCGGCTGGGTTTGTAAGCGACTTACAGTTGGCTCCAACCCAGGGCCGTGGTGTCTTGCCGTTTATACGGTTAAGGATGGGGGTCAAAGTGACACCAGGCCTTGCCGTGCCGCTGTTTTCATGTTTGCCCTTTGCCGTTAAGTTAATATTTTGATAAAGTGGCCTTATTTCATCCAACCTTGTTGTCTGACTATTTCTTCCGTCTGGGGGGGCAATAAGCAGCAAGTGACAAAGACTTTAAACCAGCAGTTCAGATGAGCGTCTCTCCAGGGAGGGAGGGAGGGAGGGAGGGAGGGAGGGAGATGTATTTCTCCTGATAGTTTCACAGTGTGCACCTGTTTCTTCTCTCTGGGAAGCCATGTGGGAGGAACTCTGAGTCAAAAGTAACTCTAGTAATTGGTATTTGCTTAAACTATTACAACCGAACACTAAAACTGAACAAACATGAATTACTGGATCTGTATTTTTTCCACTGAATGTTCAGGTTCACTGACTTGTACTGCTGATATTTTGTTTCCCCTTCCATATTCTGTACCTTTGTTAAGTCAATAAACGTTACCTCTGATAAGTGTCTGTCCCTCTCTTATTGTTTTCCTTCCCTAGAAGACTTACTGCACAAGTCTGTGCATTGCATACACACTGGACTCCTGTGATCACTACCCCAGAATCCACATTCTGTAGAGGATGATCTTCATATGCCTGACACAGGGACCAATTTGGGAAACAAAAATCCCTTGGTTCCTTTGGAATTCTTTACTAAAAATAACCCAAACTAGTACATAATATCAGGGAATAACTGCTATCTATATTGTCCCCAGATTTGAGTTGCTTTATTTATTTATTTAAATTTATATCCCAACTTGCCTGACAAGCAGGCTCAAGGTGGTGTACAATAATTAAAGGTACAATAAAAACAGATAAAACCAGATGGAATTCCAACAATAGTATATAAAGTGCAGATTAAGTACAATTAGCAAAGTGCAGATGGCAGTCGTTGTAAGATGGCCCAGTATGACATTATCCATCACTTACTACTGGGGAACTTCCAGCGGACGTTGATTAGAACACTCACACCAGATGCTGTCTCCATGTCATTGCAAACTAAAAGAATTTAAAATGCCTACCATAAATATAAGCACTTACTACTGTACAAAATCTTTTTGTTCCCCCAGGCAAAAATCATGTAATCTGTGAATGTGTATTTTAACTGGGCAGTGGACATTTCACTCCCAAATCACACACTGACCCAAGGTTATTGCACATTTACTTTTTACAAATCTGCCTGTTTGTGGACCATGAATTTCAGTGATCAATGCTGTGTTTGCTTTACCTTGTTGCACTAAGGGAGACGCAATCAATTCTGATCTTCATTCAGGCAGAATCACTTCGACAAAATATGAGCAGTGTAATGAAATACAGAATAGTATCAAACAGACCTGATACTCTAACATCCCATGGTTTTCCTGTGGCTCAGTTCAGATCTTTACCCTTGTGGGAATAGTCTTCACATGGTGGAGAAGCAGGCATGCCTACACAGTTCTTCTAATGTCTGATGAGGGTGTACCATGCAGGCATCTAATTTACATTATTTCCCACTTTTAAAAAAAGAAACGGGCCCTTTTAAATTGTTCTAAGACTCACACATACAGAGGGTCATGTCAAAATTAATAAACAGTACAATGTGTTAATATCTGAGATGATCAAATTTTCCCCCAAGAATTACATCAGTCAGTGAAAACGTAAGTCCAGGTCCAGGACCAGGAGGTGATATTGATGCTGTTGAGAGTGACGTGCCAAAGATTTAAATCCAGGTCTTCCTGGTCATAGGCCAACATAGGTCAACTACACCTCACTGGCTTTATAGTACATATAAACTTAACCACTACACCAAACTGCCAGGCAGGGACAAAGAGCCTCTGGTCTGTGGCACTATTGTCATGAATGATGTATGTTGCATATTTCCAGGCCCAACTTCTGGTTCACTTGTATGTCAATCCTCTCATTCCTGTCTCCATATATTGTCTAAAATATCTTCATTCTTACACCTACACCATACCTATCAAGGTAAACATTAACTCTCCATGTCTAGTAAATGGTCTCCCATTCAGGTTCATTCTGCTGCACTTTAAGAAACATCACCTCTTTCGTCTGGTACCAGGGAAATGCCAGACCACCCTATTGTTCCATAATGGTCAATTCCATCTGAATCACCCCGCACCTGGTTAATCCCATCATAGCTATTGTCAATCCAGACTCTGCCCCTCTGAGACGTCATTGGTCAAACCTAGGCCATGCTCCTCCTGACACCCCCCCCAGGGCCCATGATTGGCCCAGGTAATCTTTTTTCTTCACTTGGGGCAAGCCCCTCAAGACCTCTTATTGGTAAGCATTGTTCTCTGGTGTCTATATCTGCCCTGATGCCAACTGGGAGTCCAACCCCAAACTTTTCTTTGGGCCATAATCCCTTCTTCATGGACCTCTGCACATCTGGACAAGTTGTATCACCTCGTAACTGACTCCTTTATTCACTATCAATCACCTCTGCTTTCTTAGTTCTGTATTGCTTGCTCTTTTTGAATGCTTAGTGTGCTTGTAATTAGGGAAATACTTTAACAAAAACTATTTAATTTACTCTTCAGATCTGGAGTCTTCCTACTGTACAAGACCTTGGTATACAATTGGTGTACGATACCTGTACCCCTCTGGTCTCCCCTGCTGCATAACTAATTTCCCCAAACAATGAGGCATGCCATTGGTGGTTACCCACAGTCTGCAGAAAGGTAGGTAGAAGGTCCAATAAATATTTAACTCCCACACCTCTCAGAGTCTTAAAAATAATGTGAAGGAAAGAATTAGAAAGAAGTGTTTCAAAATAATAAACCAATGTTATCTTTCTCCTCGGCAGTTATAAAAATAATTTTGTTTGCTTTGCTCAGCAAATAATAAGACCAACACATGGGGGTCTACTGCAGAGCAAGACTTCTGGAATATGGTATATAAGATTGTCAAGGAGTTACAAAAATGTAATTTCCATTTAAAGCAGAAATTCTTCTACTGAATTATGTAAAAACAATCCAGAAATAATATCAAGAAATGTTTTCAAACATGATGGCTGTTGCATGAATACTAACTATGTGAAATATTGGAAAGCTAATTCTTCACCTAGTAAAAGGAAATGGCTAATAAAAATTTGGGATACATTAAGATGAGAAATAACCTGTTTTGCAATTTGGCAAAATATAACACACTAGAATACGTACTTGAGGCTTACAGCATTACTTCAAAAAGTAATGGAAATATATGATGGAATTATTAAATGGAGTTAATATGGAATTTGGTTTATATATATAATATTTATGTCATATGTAGAACATAGATTTTCAAAAAGAGATCTTGGCAAAGCAGCAGAATTTTTGAAGCTAGCCAAAGTATATTTCAGACTATTTCAAATCTGCTTAAAAGTCGTAATTGCATGGAATTCTAGCTAGCAAAAAGGGTATTTTTGTTCATAATCAACTAAATACTATATCCTATTTATATCTATACTTCTCTAAACAATATCCTGAGGACTATGCTAATATTAGCCTAAAAATATGCAGTGTTGTTGACTTGATTCAGCACAATTAGCACCTTGGAAGGAATATAGAAATCTTCCAAGTAATATTAACAACTCTATTTATGTGCTCTAAAGTGTTAATTTTAATATAGACAGTCATCCGTGCAGGTAATAATGTCTATAGTTTTGTTTTTACACAGATGTGCGCTGGACTGAAAAAATAAAAACTGTTTTGCTTCAAATACTCCCCCCCTTTTAATACAATGTACATTTCGAGAGCTTTATCAAACTTAATTTTCATATAATCTGTGCATATGGACAAAATGGAGATGGCTAAGTTAGAATTCAGTGTGGCTAGGTGTTGAAAAAAATATTCATTCCCTAAATATCACCAGGAGATACTAGAATAGAAGGAAGGTGTATGCAGACTTAAAAAGCATGGCACATATAATTGAAAATCTTGATTTATATAGAAAGTTGATATTATAAAATATTACAACTGCTTTTATTGAGCTTTAGCATTTCATTAGCGTTAAAGTATTGTCTTTCTTAGGTAGTGCCATACTTTCCTTGTTGTTTCTTTCTAATAATAATTTCAGTTTTTACCTATACAGATCAAAGGAACTAACAGACTTTCATTAAGAATTATTTTCTTTTGGAAATAGGATTCAGGTTACTATTATATACTGGGTTCAGTTGGAAATGTAAATGCTTATGAACATACAATTTAACATTAAATTTGCAGAAAATTACAATATTCCCTTGCATTAAGATGCAAGATGGAACAAATGATAATTGACTAGATCAGCTGCTTGCTTTAAAAATTCTGGCAATGCTTTCCCCAAGAATATATAATTTAAATTATTTTTGTGGGTTGTATCAAAAAGCTTTTATTTGTGCAACTGGAGGGACTGGTTTTCATGGATTTCCTTTTCCAACCTCAGACTGTTTCCTGAGATTCCACTGACCCTTAGAGTAGAATTTCAGAGATCACAGTGAGTGACAATGAGAGGGAAGGGCTTAGAAGAGCTATTCTGTAAGCAGAAGATCCATTCTGTAAGCAGAGTGCATTCACAATCATTTGATTCATACCTTGATTCATACTTATACTCATAGAATATTAGAGTTGGAAGGGACCTTGCCAGTCATCTAGTCCAGTCCCCTGCACTCTGTAGGAGCATAGCCGAAAGCGACTCCCTTGTCATTTCCACCCATTAGATCTAGTCTTGTAATCCGGAGCAAGAGAGAAAAGATCTGTTCCATCTTCTACATGACAGCCCTTCAAATACTTGAAGACTGCAATCATGTCCCCTCTAAGCCTTCTCTTTCCCAGGCTAAACATACCCAACTCTTTCAGCCTTTCCTCATAAGACTTGGATTCCAACCCTCTCACCATCCTGGTTGCCCTCTTCTGGACACGCTCGAGCTTGTCAACATCTTTCCTAAAATGTGGTGCCCAAAACTGGACACAGTACTCCAGGTGTGGCCTGACCATAGCAGAATAGAGTTGGCCACACCCACTACAGCCAAAACCTCTGTGTGCACGGCTACAGAGGGAAGGCCTGGAGAGTGACCCCCCCTGGAAACTCCAAGGCGGGCGGGCCAGGGGGCTCCTGGAAGGATCAGGGAGGCATTTAAATGCCTCCCTGTGCCTTACCCAGCCTGTCCAAGGGCGGGCTTTCCTGGGCAACCCAAGGAAAGGTGTGGGGGTGTGGCCTAATGTGCTAATTAGCTGTGCTGTCAGTGGTGTGGCCTAATATACTAATGAGTTTCTGCTGTTGGGTGTGGCCTATTATGCTAATGAGTTCCTGCTGGGCTTTTTCTACAAAAAAGCCCTGGTTAAAAAGAAAACAACAGATCATGCTGAACCTTATAGAAGTTTTGGTGATGTGAAAAAAGTGCACAGTAAAAACCCCACTGTCATAAATGCTCACAGGAAAAAAACCCTCATTGGAAAATGCCCACATGGAAATAAGCACACACGGAAAAAAGCCTAGACAGAAAAAAACCCATATACATAAAAGCCCACACGGAAAAAATCTCACATGAAAAAATACCATGTAAAACGTTATAGATATTTATAAATGTGGATAACCATTCATCTTCATTTATGAGAATGAAAAGGTATTACCTGTATTCACATGCAACAATTTGTGTTGTGATTTTATCCAGTATAATTAAATAATAATTTTGCTATGTTATTAAGTGACCTGCCTGTGCATTAGCCAGTGTTAGTTTGTGGCAAGCAAGGTTCCTCTGCAGTCCATCATATAGAGACCACACACTATTAGTTAGGGTGAGCTAGGTAGCTCACAGGTTTTTAATTTCCAGCTCACAGATTTTTGTCTTAGCTCAGGAAGGATGGCTCCAGAGCAAACTGATTTATGCAGTCGCCAAATTGCTTGCTCACAACTGTAATGCCAGTAGCTCACAATGTAGAGTTTTTGCTCACAGGACTCCACACCTTAGAGGGAGTATTGCCACACACTAGGATGACTGCTGTGGAATAGGAAATTAAGAGCACTACAGGACATGGTTGCCACTTCTGTTCTTTGTTATTTAATGTTGTCTTATGGTTTGGTTATCTTAAGCTAAGCTTCATAGATCTATGAGGACTCAACTACTTATACTATTTAGGAAAGAGAAAGAGGAGGCGGCAGTGGCAGCAGCTGAGGAGGCTGGGTAACATAATTAGCATAAGAAGAACCCTGCTAGATCACACCAGTCCCTGCAGTTGGGAGTGGCTGATCTTTTAGTTTCACAATGGGACCAGAGATATAAAAGGAGTAGCCTGGTGTGACCCAGGCCTTTTATTATCCAGGCCCTGAAGAAAGCAAGACTTTTTATGTTGGTAAGTTCTCCACACATTTTCTACTCACTGAGGGGTAAAAATTAGATGCTGGGAAGATTTTAATTTAGTAAACCATGGTTTTTCAAATTCTGTTTCTCATTCATATGGTTGTGGGAAAACTAGATGAAAAGTACTGGGCCCATAGCCAGCTGTCACAGGGCGGCCATGAAGGCTGCGGCCGATTCGCCCGGTTTCTGCACTCCTCCTCAAACACCACCCTCTCCAGACTTCACCCCTCAAATCTCCAGGAATTTTCCAACCTAGAGTTGGCAACCCTATCTCCTTCCCAGCCAACCATCAACCTACTGTTATCTGCTCCTGATCTCTACCATCTGGAGAGCAGTTTTAATTCTGAGTGAATTGGAGATTGACAGCAATGATTCCCCAGGAGGAAAAGTACAGTCTTTCTCCACAGTGGAAACCAAAGCAGATTACATCATTCTCCTCTCCCTCTTTTGATCTGCACAACAACCCTGTGAGGTAGGTTAGGCTGAAAGTCTATGACTGGTCCAAAATCACCTTCTCAAGTTCTACAGCAAGATGCTGGGTCTAGCAAACCCTGCTCTGAAGCGCTAACTGCCACGCCTAGGGTAGCCAACCTACAGGTGGAGCCTGAAGATCGGTATCACAACTGAACTCCAGACAACAGATCTCTTCCCCTCCCCCCCAAAAAATAACTGCTTTGCAGGGTGGGCTCTATGGCATTCTATTCAGCCAAGGCCTCTCCCCTTCCCAAATTCTGGCTTCTGTAGACTCCATCACAAAATATCCAGGAATTTCCCAACCTGGAGTTGGCAACCCTAGTCAGGCCTGGCCCCAATGAGTTCCTCACAAAGGCCCGGTCAAGGTTTCCTTCCTTTGTCTTTTTACTGACAGAACCAAGCTTGGTTGCCTAGCAACAACAACTGAGGGATAAGTTTGTCCCACAGGAGCGGACCCAGAACCCTTTTTACTGACAGAACCAAGCTTGGTTGCCTAGCAACAGCCACTGAGGGATAAGTTAGTCCCACAGGAGCGGACCCAGCACCCAGCCAATTGCACACGAGTACTCTTGAGTGGTGGTTGAATGGCCAATGGCTTATGGAGTGCATAGCACAGCCAATGGGAGAGTTGGAAATGGCCAACGTGTAAGACAATTATATATATAGGATTATACTTGATAAAATCACAACACAAATTGTTGCATGTGAATACAGGTAATACCTGTTCATTCTCATAAATGGAGATGAATGGTTTTCCACAATTATAAATATCTATGGGGCTTTACAGGGTATTTTTTCATGTGGGCTTTTTTCCATGTGGGCTTTTATGTATATGGGCTTTTTCCGTGTGGGCTTATTTCCATGTGGGCATTTTTCCGTGTGGGCTTTTTTCCTGTGAGCATTTATGACCGTGGACTTTTTTCTTAGAACCGAATTCCATGTGTTTATTACTCTTTGGGTAAAGAAGTATGTCCTTTTATCTGTTCTAAGCTTACTTCTCATTAATTTCATTGAGTGCCCATGAGTTCTTGTATTGTGAGAAAGGGAGAAAAGTACTTCCTTCTCTACCTTCTTTATCCCATGCATAATTTTGTAAACCTCTATCATTTCACACCTTAGTCGTCATTTCTCCAAGCTAAAGAGCCCTTATCTCTTTAACCTTTCTTCATAGGGAAGGTGTTCCATCCTCTTAATCACTTTAGTTGCCCTTTTTTGCACTTTTTCCAATGCTATAATATCTTTTTTGAGGTGCGGTGATCAGAACTGTACATAATGTTCCAAATGAGGCCACACCATCTGTTTATACAGGGGCCTTATGATACTGTCTGATTTCTTTTCAATCCCCTTTCTAATAATCCCCAGCATAGCATTTGCGTTCTTTATACTGTCGACATTTTCAGTGAGTTATCTACCATGACTCCAAGATCTCTCTCCTGGTCAGTTACCACCAGTTTGGACCCCATCAATGTATATTTATAGTTAGGAGTTTTGGCTGCAATGTACATTACTTTGCACTTGCCCACATTGAACCTCATTTGCCATGTTGACGCCCACTTGCCTAGCCTCAACAGTTCCTTTGTTTCCTTCTAGCATTTCTAAATGGAGGGAAGGCGGCATGGTATAGTTCAATCTTGTCAGATCTCAGAAGCTAAGCAGGGTCAGTATCTGGAAGAGAGACCACCAAGGAAGACTTTGCAGAGGAAAGCAATGGCAAACCACTTCTGCTTCCCACTTGCCTTGAAAGCCCCTTGTTGTGGTTGCCATAAGCTGGCTGCAACTTGATATCACTTTACACACACACACACACACACAGAGGGAGAGAGAGAGAGAGAGTTCCTAATATGTCTCCCCAAATCCATAATGGCTGATTAGAGCATATTCTATTTCTAGGGATGAAGGGATACTGTATTACCTGGGCCTACTTGGATTTTAACACATGTGATATCTTGCTCTGGCTTTCTAAGTGGTTTCTAGATTCTTGCTGTGACCCTTATTGCTGCAATATGTTAGTCAGATGTAGTCCATTCAGTTTGCTGAAATTTTGTTGTTCATCATTAATCAAGACATCCTAATTCCCTGCTGAAGTCTGGAGACATGAAAGGCCGGGAGCCTTATAGTCTTACTTAACAGATCTTCAAGCAATGACACATTTTAATTTTTTAAGAGAATACAGCTATTCTAAGTGTTTTATATGCATTTAATTTACATATCCTTTCTGGATCCACACAGAGAAATGGAATAAAGAGTCCATTGGAAGCAAAAGCAGGAATACTCTCATGGCCAGATGAAAGAAAACATATTTCCAAAATGTTTACTATGGAATGAACTATCCCTAGCAAGTAAGTCATACATTGACAAACATAGTAATACAAATAAGTGCCAATTCCTGCTTTGGAAGAAATAGAGAAACATAAATATTAGGGGAAAATATAAGGGTACTAGCAGTAAAGCCCGTTGTGGAAATAAATACAACGAGATCTAGAAAGAGGCTCTGGGGGAGTGCTCTGGCTTTGGGCAAACAGTGTCATTTTGCTGTGGTGACCTCAGCAGGGTATAATGACAGAGTCCACTGTTTTCTCCAGAGGAACTGATCTCTGGTCCCTGAAGATCTCTGCTACCTGAAGAGCAGTTGTAATTTTGAGTGATCTGTAGTCCTCACCTGGAAATTGGCAACAATTGTTACCCAGGACGAAATGGCTGGTTTGGAGGGTGGAGTCTATGGCATTCTACCTGTCTGAGGTCCCACCCCTCCGCAAACCCCACCCTCTCCAGGCTCCACCCCTCAAATCCCCAAGAATTTGCCAGCCTGGAGTTGGCAACCCCATCTCCTTTGCAGCTAACCATCAACCTACCATTATCTGCCCCTTTGACCTCAGCTGACTTCCGCCCTCCCTTCTGCAGAGCAATTGTAATTTTGAGTGGTCTCCAGCCCTCACCTGGAGATTGGCAACAATGGTTCCCCATGAGGGACTGAGTGGTTTGGAGGGTGGAGTCTATGGCATTGTACCTGTCTGAGGTCCCACCCCTCCTCAAACTTCACCCTCTTCAGGCTCCATCCCTCAAATCTCCAGGAATTTCCCATCGGGAGTTGGCAACCCTATCAGAACTGGCCCCGCTTCCATATGCAAAAGACCTTGAAGGTTCCATATGCAACTGACATTCCAACTGCCTTGCGGGGAGGGGGGTGAGTTTGAGGTGTGGAATGCAGTGAAGTCCAATCAGCTTCCATATGCAAAAGACCTTGAAGGTTCCATATGCAACTGACATTCCAACTGCCTTGCGGGGAGGGGGGTGAGTTTGAGGTGTGGAATGCAGTGAAGTCCAATCAGCTTCCATATGCAAAAGACCTTGAAGGTTCCATATGCAACTGACATTCCAACTGCCTTGCGGGGAGGGGGGTGAGTTTGAGGTGTGGAATGCAGTGAAGTCCAATCAGCTTCCATATGCAAAAGACCTTGAAGGTTCCATATGCAACTGACATTCCAACTGCCTTGCGGGGAGGGGGGTGAGTTTGAGGTGTGGAATGCAGTGAAGTCCAATCAGCTTCCATATGCAAAAGACCTTGAAGGTTCCATATGCAACTGACATTCCAACTGCCTTGCGGGGAGGGGGGTGAGTTTGAGGTGTGGAATGCAGTGAAGTCCAATCAGCTTCCATATGCAAAAGACCTTGAAGGTTCCATATGCAACTGACATTCCAACTGCCTTGCGGGGAGGGGGGTGAGTTTGAGGTGTGGAATGCAGTGAAGTCCAATCAGCTTCCATATGCAAAAGACCTTGAAGGTTCCATATGCAACTGACATTCCAACTGCCTTGCGGGGAGGGGGGTGAGTTTGAGGTGTGGAATGCAGTGAAGTCCAATCAGCTTCCATATGCAAAAGACCTTGAAGGTTCCATATGCAACTGACATTCCAACTGCCTTGCGGGGAGGGGGGGGAGTATGAGGTGTGGAATGGAGTGAAGTCCAATCAGCTTCCATATGCAAAAGACCTTGAAGGTTCCATATGCAACTGACATTCCAACTGCCTTGCGGGGAGGGGGGTGAGTTTGAGGTGTGGAATGCAGTGAAGTCCAATCAGCTTCCATATGCAAAAGACCTTGGAACGCTGGGCGGGACTGCACAAAGCAGCCAGTCAACCCAGCCAATGTCTTCTGAGTGGCAGTTTTTCCAGCCTAACACTAAAGGGGCCAAATTTAGAATGTTCATATAGAATGTTCTTACTCAATTATATATAAGGAGAGATACTCTACTCTTTTATACTTCATACATCACACAAGCTATTCACTGTATACTATTCATTTCCTTTCTTTGGCATTAAAGTTGCATGCAAGTTGGAGTCTGAAAAACAGTGTCTGAATGGCTTTACAAAGTTTATAGACTTTTGTTTTTCAGTAAATTCAAGAACACAGTATTGTTTACGTTTCTAAGGTATTTTCTCCCAGAAAGTTTCCCTCCCATTTAGCATGATGATAACAAGATGTGGTTGAGTGCGTTTAGTCTGTATGCTAGAAGTAAAAGCATCTAAATCTTTTTCCTGCAGAAAACAAAGGGAACTTGACTAATTAAATATATTATATGGAAGAGTGCAACACAGCACAACTCCCTAGTCCTCAAACAGTCATAAATGTCATTGGTAATAAACTTTTCAATTTCTCAGCTTGTCAGAGATTAATTATTTAAAGCCCTACAACACAGCAAGCTTCAAATCACATACTTTACATGAAAATCACATAGACTTAGTTTATGATTGCCTTAATTAATATTTCTAGAATGTAAAGGACAAAAAGTTCATATCTGCTTCTGAATTATGATGTGCATGCATTGTACTGTTATTTGGAATTCATAAATGCACAGAAGTGAATATATATTTACCACCTACTTTGTGATAGCATTCCAGTGATAAATTGTAGAGCCATATGACAAATTGTAGTTGTCATTTCCCTTGACTATCAAATCTGCTTTTGCACAAAATTTTGTCCCTCAGGATATTTCAAACATTCCAAGAATTTTAAAAAGCCCTTTTGTAGTATTAATCTGTTTGACAGTCTTTCAGGTAAACATTTGCTCTTTATGGTCGAGGATAGAGGGTGGTGCTTGGGGAGAGGATTTCACTGCATTATCCTCTGGTGTGTGGTGTCCCTCAAGGGGTGATCCTCTCTTCTATTTTATTTAACGTCTACAAGCACCCCCTCGCCCAGCTGGTCCAAGAGTTTGGGCTGGGTTGTTACCAGTATGCTGATGACACCCAGCTATATCTGTTGATGGACGGATGGATAACATGTGAGATGTTTTGGCTGAGGCTTTGGAAGCCATGGCTGGTTGGTTAAAGCAGAGTCAAGTGAAATTGAATCCATCAAAGAATCCTTGTGTTTGGGCTACCAGGGAATGGAGTTGGGAATCCAGCTCCAACCTTCGATGGTATGTTATTAACATCAATGCTGATGGTGAGGAATCTGGGTATGATTTTGGATGCCTCACTTTCAATGGAGGCCTAAGTCACAAAGACTGCCAGATCGGCATTTTACCATCTTTGGCAGGGCAGGCAACTGGTCCCCATGACTTAGCCACAGTGATCCATGCAATGGTCACCTCCAGACTAGACTACTGTAACTCATTCTACATGGGGCTGCCCTTGACATTGACCCAGAAGCTTCAGTTGGTCCAAAATGCAGTGGTGCATGTCATTACTGGGACACCTTTAAGAGTCCACATAAAGCCAGTCCTCCACCAGCTGCATTGGCTCCCAATTGAATACTGGATCAAGTTCAAGGTTATGGTATTAACCTTCAAACCCTGTGTGATCTGGGACCAACATATATTCAGGATCATCTCTTCCCGTATGTCCTCCGATGAGCTTTACAAGCATTACAATCAACATCTGCTGGTTTTTCCAGGCCCAAAGGAAATCCACTTAGCCTTGACCAGAGCCAGAGCCTTCTCGGCTCTGGCTACAGCCTGGTGGAACACTCTCCCAAGTGAGATCAGGTCCCTGTGGGGTTTCTTGCAATTCTGCAGGGCCTGTAAAATGGAGATGTTCTGCCAGGCCTATGGCTGAGGCAGTAGAGATCCAACTATACTGGCCTCCCCTACCCGGCTTTGTGTTATTGCTGCCATTTACCTATTATGTGTTCTTTGGGAACACTTGCTAATCTCTGACTGCCTGCCATCTTGTATTATCTGATTTATATGTTGTATTATCTGATTTATATCTGATTTATATGTAGATTATTTTAACTGTTTTAAATTTATTGCATATATCTACTGTTGTGACCTGCCCTGAGTCCTGCAGTGCAAGGAAGATCGGGCTAGAAATTTAATGAAATATTTTTTTTAAAGCTCTTGTTTTGTTAAAAAAATCCCTCTTGACTGCAATCACTTAAGTGTACAAAGATCAGGGCTAGGGGTGTGCATAAAATAAATTGGTATTTTTCAGGATTGGGTATATTGGACCTGAAAAATATCAGTTTCCCTGTTATTTCCCGAATCCCAATATTGGTATGATATTGGGATTCAGGAAATAATTGGGATAGTCGAATTTATTCAGCAAAGCATTTAAAGGGAAAATGCCTTTTCCAAGCCATGCAGGGAGTGAACCTGGAAATTTCACCCTTCTGAGTTCACTTGCAGCTTGTCTTGCCAAATGCATTTAAAAGGACCATCCCCTTAAATGTGTTAGACTTCTCCTGCCCCATGGTTTAAATTGTGGGGCTGAAGAAGCTACCTATAGGATCTGGCATGTGCAGGGAGATCTTTCTGTTCCCACAGCACCCAAACCCAACTCGTAGTGTTTCTGCGGGACAGTTTAAACCACCCCACAGAAGCTGGCCCCTGGATCTGGTGTGCGCTGGGGAGATCTTTCTCTCCCCATGCACCCATTCCCAGCTGGGTGGGCTTCTTCTGTGGGGGAGGTTTAAACCGCCCCGCAAAAGAAGCTGGCCCCAGGATCTGGCATGCACCAGGGAGATCTTTTATTCATTGTGTACCCAGACCCAGCTGGGGGGGGGGGCTTCTTCTGGCATGCACCAGAGAGTTCTTTCTCTCCTCATAGCACCCAGATTCGCCTGGGAGGGAGAGCCAGTGTGGTGTAGTGGTTAAGAGTGGCGGACTCCAATCTGGACAAATGGGTTTGATTCCCCACTCCTCCACATACAGCCTGCTGAGTGACCTTGGGCCAGTCACAGTTCTCTCAGAGCTGTTCTCTGAAGAGCAGTTCTCTCAGAGCTCTCTCAGCCCCACCTACTTCACAGGGTGTCTGCTGTGGGGATAGGGAGGGAAGGAGAGTGTAAAGTGCTCTGAGACTCCGACTGAAGGGTGTGGTATAAATTCAACACTTCTTCTTCTGCTGCAGGGGGTTTAAACCACCCCCAGAAGAAGCTGCCCCCCCCCCAGATCTGGTGTGTGCAGGGAGCACTTTCTCTCCCCAAGCACCCAGATCCAGCTGGGAGTCCTTCTTCTGCAGGGCTGTTCAACCTTCCCCTCAGAAGTAGCTGGCCCGAGGATCTGGCGTGCACTGGGGAGATCTTTCTCTCCCTGCACACCCAGACCCGGCTGGGAGGGCTTCTACTGTGGGGTGGGATTAAAGCACCCCGCAGAAGAAGCTGGCCCTAGGATCTGCCATGTGTGGGGAGCTCTTTCTTTCCCCACCCATCCAGATCTGGCTAGGAGGGCTTCTTCTGCAGGGCTATTCAAACTTCCCCCACAGAAGCTGTTGGGGAGATCTTCTGAAAGGGCTTCTTCTGGGGGATCAGCTACATGGGTAGCTGAGTTCAGATCTCTGATCTGTATTCGGCTGAATAAATACCTGAAAAATAGCAATAAGGTATATACTGAGCACACACCTCATATCAAGACTCTGCAGATTATCAGTTGTCATTACAATGGTGTAAGCATCAGTAAACAACTAATGGCACAGATCAGATTCTGAAGAATGATACTGAGACAGCTTTCATACAGAATTTATGTAATCATGCAAAGCATAAAATAGTAGCCTACATTTATTCTCTATTGTCTTACTGCTTCCCAGTTAAACCTGTGTGTTCAACAGCTGAAAGAAGATGTGCAAGCAGCATGAAGTATTTTAAAACAATTTTCAACAGGAGAATATAACCACCATTTATAATTTGACAACAACATCTATGACATTCTTTCATATCCATTTATCCATTGCCTAGTGCACTATCTTTACTTCCATCTGTAGTATGAATGGGAATATAAAGATTTTTATATATAGGTTTTTTTCTTCTTGATTGTTCATATTCATATTTCTCTGGTGTTCATAGATTTATTATTTAAGTAACATTTTATTAGGATGTTAGAAAGGCCTTTTATATAGAAGGCTTTCCTCTTGTAGGTCTGATATTGTTAGCCAACAATATAATAGGTACAAAGTTCATGATTCTGTAGTTCTTAAAGCAAACCTTTCAATTTCTAGGTTAGATAAGATTTTAGTCTCCTATGAAGAATCCTTGCCCATTATCATTTAGGTTAGGTTAAGTAAACACTTAGTTTGATGTAGATATATGTTTCTTTATATCTGGCCAATCAGAGGATTATTACTCAAATTACCACTGTCTTTTGTAACCAATTATGCTGTTTGAATATTGTTTTCTTGATGATGTCAGTCCATGTAAAAAATATCATGTATCTCCTGAATATGTTCAGAATATGCTCAAGAAGGAGAAGAAGAAAAAGAAGAAAGTTGTCAATTCTTGATGAGTTATTTGGTCTAACTGTTTTCCTATTAATTGAAGCATATTTCCTGAATATGCTGAGAAGAAAGTAGTCATTTTTGGATGGACTATTTGGTCCAATTGTTTTTCTGTTAATTGAAATAAAACATAGATCTTCCTCCTCATTTGACTTCATTTTTGACATGGAATCTAATATGTACAACACATCCACACATTAAAAACACATCTATCTTGGGTACAATGTTATGCTTGCTACAGGAAAGGGTGGATAACTCAGTTCCCTAATGATTCTAATTGTGGTTAAACTTATAACAATTTTATCTTTTGTTTAAAATACAAGCTAAATAGTTGTATCCATAGACTCTTCTATAGCTAGATATTTAATGAGCACAGAAAACTTAAATGGCATAGCTTGGATATAAACATGAGCTATTTCACCTTCAGAAAGCAGCATATGATCTGTTGGTTCAGCTGGCATTAAGAAACCATGGCTTATAAGTAGGAGGTCAGGCATTTTTTTCAAATTAATAATATATTTCATATTTTGAAACATTTTACCCATTTTGAACACCCTTTTACAGACCCAGATCATATGATTAGTGTGCTGTTCAAATATATCCCAATTATTATCCATTTAATAAATACTTCTTTTTACTATTAAGTATAATGTATTGCATCCCAGGCAAAATCACTGTTCCTTGCTCTTGCACAAGCTACCTTATCCAGCAGATGATTGTGCCCTCTTGTTTTCTATAACTGCTTTAGTTCACAACTTCTTGCACCATTTCTTCTGTTTCTACAACAACTATAGAGGCAAGATCAAAGTTAGACATCTGAGAACTAGCTAGCTGTTTGATGAATTACTTCAGACATAACTGGTTTCCTGTCTTCACTCTTGCCTTTGGCTCATCTACCTTTATTAATGTCCAGCTCCTGATCTTGCCTGGATAATGACCCACAGGGGGAAGGGAAACAGAATCTGATCCAGTAACAAAGTGTTGTTCTCAGCCTTGTTTGTGAAAGGCACAGAGAAAGTTATTAAAGTGGGATTTACGATGGAAATTCTTGAACATTTGTAAGACACAGAGAGAGTACGAATAACCATTGAACAATGAGTACAGTTTATGGCATTTATAGGCAGCAGTTGTTTCCTCACTATGAAACACCTTTGAAACAATTTTGACGTAAATATGTTTTCAAAAGTTGGGGATCTTCATATATGAAATCACTGAACTTTTTGTTTTTGTTGGTCTACTGAGTATTTTATAGCAAATACAAAATGAAGACTTGTATCATAGTAACTGATTCACCATGGTGTGCGAATTTGCAGACTATAGCCCATTTCATCCGATCTAGTCCACGACAGCTTTATATAATGTAAATCTGCTAGTACCACATTTTCTTTTTGCTGTGACAGACTAATATGATGGTCCCTGTGGAAGTTTATAATGGGATGGGTCTTGTATACAGAAACAGCTTGAAGACTTTTTAAAACTAAGGGTGTCATTTATTAGGATAAAGTTCAGAAACTCTAAGGCATCATCCATGTTCTTTTTCCTAATCAACATTTCAGTGCTAGGTATCAAACATTATTAGGATTTTCTATCAGTGTTTAAATATTTAATTGGCTGTCTTAACAAAAAATCCCTAGATGCTCTGGTAGTGCATAATAAAAGACTCCAGCCAGTCTTAATTATAGCTTATCATAGCTAGAAGTTTTTATTTCATGAATAATAAAAGGCAATTTTAACACCATATAATTGTACCATTGGCACTACATATTATTTGAAAGTGTGCGCATGCATAAACACACACACACTTTATACTACATAATGTATATAGTTTACTATAGGTCAGTATACTACATGGCAACTGACAGCCATTGTTAAAACGGAGGTGGGGGAGTTTTTCCAAATAAAGTCAAAAGAGTTCTGAATTTCTATATGAAAGACCTATTTCGTATGTATGTATGTATGTATGTATGTATGTATGTATGTATGTATGTATGTATGTAAAGGTTTCCCTTGCTTGAAAGCTAGTCTCTAGGGGGTGGCACTCATCTCCGTTTCCAAGCCAAAGAGCCAGCACCGTCTGAAGACATTTCCGTGGTCATGTGCCCAGCATGACTAAATGAGGAGGCGCACGGAACGCTGTTACTTTCCCACCGAAGTGGTACCTATTTATCTACTTGCAATTTCTTGCTTTCAAACTGCTATAGATATAGATAGATATATAAATATAGATATAGATATATCAAGGTTCCCCAGTGTGGTGCCCACCAGCATTTTCCCTAGCACTCACTAGGTCCATTGTAAGGCAGGGTTCATTATTGGATGACATTCAAGTGAAAGGGTTTTCCATGGTGGCAATATCATCCACAGTCACAGAAGAATCAGCCTGATTTAGTATGTGTGTAGTTCCATCTCCCCTTCAGGCTTTCCTTCTTTGTGTCCCCCTTATCTTTCTCCTTTCCCTCCTATCAGCTTTTCCAAGTTCCTTTTATTTCCCAATCTCTTCCTGCCTCTACTCTCTGGCTTTCTTTCTCTTCCTCTCCTTTATCCCTGAGGCTTTCCTTTCTTTATTTTAATGCTCCTTTTGTAAAGTGAGGAGGAAGGTAATGGGTTTGGCTCCATCTGCTGTGGCAGCTATTTTGGGATGGTGTTAACCACCCCTCTTAAAATGCCAAAGGTGTATGCAGGCTCAAAAAAACCTGTGCTTTCTCCTTACATTCAAGTCAAGGTAGAAAACTGCAGTATGAGTGCTACTTGTGTTGCCTTGCAGGCTCACCTACAGTGTCTGGTTGCACTCCAAGATTCTCTGGCCTTCTGAAGTCAGAGCCATGGATGAGTTGGATGAATCCATCCTTTCTAATATAAAGCAGGCTCTCTCAATTAAGGCATTTATTTCTCAAGGCACTTTCAACTGTGGTCACCTGAGAACTCCAGGGCACATTAACCAAGGATTTTTTGTGTGGCCCTCCTTACCCTAGCCATGAGTTTGCAGGATAATAACTGAGAGTCTCAGAGATTCCCTAACAATGCCAACTTCCTTGGTAATGCACTCAAGAGCCCAGGTAAGGGCATCAAACCTTTTCCTGGCTGTTGTCATGCCTGCCATCTAAGGTAATTCAGTCCCCTACAACTGGACACATATACTTTCCCCTAGTACTCTTCTCTTGTCACCTCTGCAATGGAAAGTTTGAGCAGTCCTATAGCCGCATGGATTCACACCCATACACAAGCGGGATTCCAGAGCCTAATGTTGCCACCTAAATTTCACAACAATGCAAGTTTGGGTCCAATGTCACTGCAGATACTAGTTGTTCAGCAATTTCAGCCAATAGCACAGATTTTCCCATTTGCATCCAGGTTAATCCAAGTACATAATAAGGGCAGCCAAACCCCCGTTCTTGTAATTGGTACTTCTTCTGAACCTTTCCTTATAATCCCAGATACTGAAATCATTGGACCTGCTCATAAAGACAGGCAGATTATCATATTTCTCTATCCCATTCTGATTCCTTTCCTGAATTTAACCCTTCACAGCTTTCTATCTGCTCCCCTATCTCCTAGCTTCTCCATGCTGCCCAGAGCCTGGCTGGGAGCTAACAACACACAGGTCTACTTCAGGGTGAAATCATTTTATTTTACTGCACATGCATTCAGAAGGTCATTACTCATGATCCAAACTGGTGACTACGTGGGAGGTTACATCTTTATGATTACTCTGTGGTGAAAAGAGATAATTCTGTACACCCACCCTAACTGTTAATAGATTTCTAACAAAGGACGGAAGAGTAAAAAAAGGATTCTGCAAGCTAACAACCAGAAAGAGAAGCTCTATTTCTAACCAATCAGGAAGGCTACTTCAGAGCATCTGACCTAAGGGGTTGCTAAACAGGCATTCCCATTGGGCATTCCTTTAAGGGCAAAGGATTTATTTTCTGCTGTAAAATAAACTGCTGTTTATCCTGCTGGGGCAGTACATTCTCCTTTCCCCAATCTTGTCTCAACAACCTTACAGTCAATTGTAACTAGTCTTCTGGGCTGCATCTGACCTAACTAAAGACTCATTCCCTCATTTCCAAAAAGCCTTCCCTATTTATCCCACTGCACATATTAATAACTTTTTGGGCAGTCCCTGGGTTGGTTCTTCCAGACTAGCCACATGGGAGGAACACGTTGGGTTACAAGAAGTAACTATGGTTGGATAGAACATAGTACAACTGAAAACTAGGACTGTGCAAATATGAAGGGTTTCATTGACTTGTCATAAGTAAGTTGCTCTGTATTGTTGCTATTTGAATAGTTCGCTCTCACTGTCAAGCCCACCACCACTTCATTTTCCTTCTTTTTATTCTGTATCCTGGATAAGGTAATAAATTTACTTGCTATTTGAACATCTATCTCACTTCCATCTTTCCCTGGAAGAATTATTGTGGTAAACAGAGAACTGTGAATACAACAGACACAAACAGCCCCTTAATCTAGAATGCATGTTGATGTTCCAATTCTACATGTGCAATGCCTGTCTTGACACAGGGGCTGATTTAATTAACACTTGCATACTACATATATCTCACAGAATTAATGCAAGGTAGTGTGAAACAAAGAGCTTTACCATTTAAGCATTAAAATAAAGAATAAAAATGTAAGGTAATAGAATGTCATTACTTTATTGGGAGCCAAAACAAACAGGGGGAAATACATTGCACAGTGACATCCCTGTTCAGGAGTGTGGCTTCCCCCACCAGCCAGCTGGCCAGCAGTGGATTGAAGCCTCGAAAATTGGGGGAACTCCTGTCTGGACCAGGGGTTTGGCAACCCTAGTGATCTTCCATGGTAGCAATGAGGATTTGAACAAGGTCTCCCAAGATCTCTCTAATACATGCAACATTATCAATGCATTCTGTCTTTGACTACAAAGGTTTAAAGCAGCCCTTGGTGTCTTTAGGAGCAAGGGTAATTTGAAGCAGGGTCTTATCATCCAGCCTGGGAATTAAATATTCTAAAGAGAGAGAAGCCTGACCTGTTCCTGAGCTTCCAGCCAGGTCTTCATGATCATCCCCCAGGATGGCCTTTGGTTTATTTTGGTCATCCTCAATTGAGGAGCCCATTCCTGGGTCTGTCCCCCCGGGGGGGGGGGTTGGGGATGACACAATGCAGCAAAAAAATAGAATGGGGGGGGAACTGCTCCTATACAAAGCAGGTTCCACATTCTGAGGACCTATTTAATTATTTTAGTGTAAACATCTGTGCTCTAAACATATAAAGGGCAAAAAAGTGGTCTTCTACTGCAGTCTTTAATAAAGAAGACTTCCATTCAAAAACATCCTCCATCATTACTGCTACTCTGTATCGTGAGTTTTGTTAATAAATGATAGAGGGGAAACACACACCAAAAAACCTTGAAAACAAAAAGCGGCCTGACTTCCATCAGTCATGTATATGCCAAACAAAGAAAAAGTGCCATGATGGCATCCATTCAGGTTTTTTTAAAAAGTATCTCTACAATATTGAAATGAGAGATACTTTAATATTGCTTTCATAACCACTAGTGCAAAAATTCATTGGAGCTCCAAATTGTACCAGGATCTTTTGGTGTTTAAATAATTGTTTTAAGTGTAAATAATACAAACTACTTTAATTCAGTGGACAAACATAGCTTACAACACCAAGACTATTCAACATGTTGTAGTAAGTAATTGCAGCAATAATGTGCCAATCAATACATACATGAAATGATGACAGAAAATCTAATTCTACTCTAGCATGCAAGAAAATGCTCAGTCAAACAATTGGGAGAAGAATAAAAATGCTTTCTTGCTTTTGAACACTGCCAGGATAAAACTGAATATTTTCCTTCCTTACTTGACAAACTACTTCAACTTCCACTCCTGTGGGCTTTATAAACTGCCAAAATGGATTGATGGAATTATGCTTCTCTACTATATTGTACTGTAACTAATTTATTCTACTAACTATGAATGTTCAAGTAAAATATGAAAAGCCCAGAAAACCCTTGGAGATTTACATATAAAAACTTGGAAATTTGCATATTTATATATTACGGATTCATTTCCCTTCATTTGTGTGTTTTTGGACAAGAAAGTGAGAATGAAGAAACTTCAACAGTGTGTGTTGAAGATAGGCCATTATGCGCTCATCCAACAATATGGCAAGTTGTTACTTTTTATGCCCAAATTTAAATTGCAAAAGAGAGACATAATCAATTTTTACAAGTCTATCCTCTTATACAGTGTTCACAT
Organism: Gekko japonicus; assembly: GCF_001447785.1. Lineage (NCBI taxonomy): Eukaryota > Metazoa > Chordata > Lepidosauria > Squamata > Gekkonidae > Gekko > Gekko japonicus. The sequence goes on along the minus strand of NW_015161969.1, from coordinate 804,773 downwards.
ATCATTATAGACAAAGTAGTTCCAGGCCTGGCATCTTTGTAGAACTACAAAGCAATTCTATCTTTGAGTTACATTGCTGGGTAGGAATTAAATTGCTAGTAAATCCCTCTGTATACAACATTGAATCAGCGTAGTTCATCAATAAGCTAAAAATGCATGGGTTAAAAATTAAAAATGTAGCCAGATCTGCCAAAACAGTCTACCTTCTAACAAATGCCCTCTGAATTAAAAAAAAAAGTCTTACGTGCATCCTGAAGTACAGCTAGCAATGGTGCCCCCTGCATTTTGCACAGGTGACTGTATCTACCACAGAAAAAACCTGCAACCTGAGTAGAATGGTGAATTGAACTTAACATTTGTGTGGTTTGTTTATAGCACTGAAAATGAAATTGTAATCCTTGTATTTAACTTTTCTTTTACTGGATATTTTTTCATTTAAAAAATAAGAAAAAGACTATAGCCTAACTGTTGATTTATGGACGATCATAAGAGAAGGCACCAGCAGGAAAAGACTGTCTGAAGAATACAGATGGTGTGTGAAAGTAAAACAGGATATGTTGGGCTTGTTTTTGATATGGAAAGTAATTGATTTATTGTCCTCTTGCCTAGAGTAACTTGAAACCAGCTCTATTAGAATCTTGTCTGCATCTAACATACAATGCAGGCTTTAACTGGCTTTAACATCAGACCAGAGAAATACATTCAAATCTATCATTCCAAATTACATTACGTTCTACTATTCATTATATTACATTACAAGCTACTATTCTAAATAAGAAAAAAAATAAAGGGGATTTATAGACCATCTGGGATATTGGTGAGAATACAGATGCAAGGACTGAATTAGGTTAGCATATGTAGTGAGATAAGAAACCATATCCCTGTTAAGTCCTGGGGATTCCATTGTTCTCTGTGTTGTAATAACTTGCAACTCAGCAATTCCCCTTTCTAGTGTGTTCTTGAAGTTCCTTTGAAATAAAACATCTACTTTGAGGTCACCCACTGAATGTCCTGGAATGCTGTAGTGTTCTCCTTCAGGTTTCTCAGTCTTGTGATTCTTGATGCCAGATATGTGACCATTTATCCTTTGGCATAGGGTTTGCCCTGTTTGCCCTATATAGGCACAGAGAATTTGCCTTGGGAAAGGCATGACTGCCGGGCGAATTAAACGGGCGCGATCATACGGAAACATCTGGGAAGCATCGCCCGCCTGTCCCCAGCCCGTAGCTTCTGGCCGAAGGTTCAGAGTTAAAAAGTACCGCCCACAAGCTACTACCAAATGGTTTGCCACGGGCCGCAGATGGACTGTCTCCATCTGATCGCCCCAACGTGCTCCTTTTGCCCCGTTGAAGCACTGCAAGAACCACACACCAACAAAAACAACGCAGTTTTCCACCATCACATCTGATCACGTTGCAGCGGCTCAAAGAAAACAATTTGTTCATTGCAAACATGTTTCAGGCAACCAAAGAGACAATTTTATGCGTGAATATCACCAGATGATCAATACAAAAATCAAACAAATTACATAATTAGAAGCATAAGATGGAGAATCTCTATTCTCTCTGCTAAAACAAGACTGGGAGTCAGTTGTGGTATGGATCATGAACTGATAAAATTAAAAAATTAGTATAAAGCTGGAAAAAAACCAAAGCATTCATAGTGCCAAAATACAATCTAAACAACATTTCTGAGGAATTTAAAGACCAAGGAGCTGCCTTCTCAGTGGCAGCTCCTGACTGGTGGAATGAGCTCCTGGAGGAGATCAGGGCCCTGTGGGATCTTGTGCAATTCTGCAGGGCCTGCAAGACGGAGCTCTTCCACCAAGCCTTCAACTAGGAGCCGGCCACATTACCATCAATGACCACTATTAATATCTGTGGGGGAGGCTGGCTGCAATGAGGTCGAGCCAAACTGCCTAGGAGAATGTAATCGCCTGAGCCCTGATGACATGTCACACTATCTTGGGTGCTAATTACTGAGTGCACTTTATTCAGCAATTGCCAATTGTTTAAATGTTTTAAATGTTTTAACAGTGTTAAATGTTAAGTTTTAAATGTTTTAACTGTATATGAATCTTGGCACATTGTGCCAGGCAATGTGAACCGCCCTGAGCCCACTTGCGGGGAGGGTGGGTTATAAATATAATAAATAAATAAATAAAATGTAAGGAACAGATTTGTATTGCTAAGTTCAAGTGAACATGAACCAGAAGAACTACGGATTGAAACCAGAGATGTTATCAAGGAAGTATGCACAAAGACTATTTCTGTAGCCAAAATAAATGAAAACCCTTGATGGATGACTGATGAAACTCTTATAATTGCTAAAGATGGAGGAGAAGCAAAAGTAAAAGGTGACAGAAACAGAATAAAAATCCTAAATGCAGTGTTCCAGTGACTTGCATATAGAGACAGAGAGAACTAGTATAATAACCAGTGTAAAGAAATAGAAGAGAACAACAAAAAAGGAAGAACAAGAGCAAGCTGGGTCCTCCCTCCCTCCCAACGCCACAGCTTTGGGGACTCCTGGGGTGCACTCCACCACCTGCTCGCCTGCAAGCCCACCCAGCACTTTCTCCCCCCAATCTTCCACCCAGCAACTTTCCATTCCGCCTCCTGCTGCCCATCACAGCTTCACTCCTGGGGTGGGCAGGACCTTTTTCCACACTGGATGAGCGCTTGAACGTAAATAATGAATTTATTAATTGCAGGATTCTCAAGTGCTCAAAGCCGTAAGCTTTAAAAAAAACGCACTCATCACGCAAAGAATGGTCAGACGGCCCTAATCGCAAGATGGCTGTCCAGATGGGCGAAATCACGGATTCCAAGTGCAAAAGTGCAGGAAAGTACTTGATCTTCCCATTGAAGGAAAATGTGGTAGAGAACCGGGTACATTGCGGGAGTGAGCCTGCTTCGGCATGGGAGGCGGATTGGCCCATCTGATCAGGAAATTTAAAAGCGAGAGGGAACAGCGGCAAACCCCGATCAAAAGGACCGTGTGACCGGAGCCTTACTGATACCATGGACCAACAAAAAGACAAATAGGTGTATTCTAGACCAAAGCAACCCTGAACTTTCCCTAGAACAGAGGTGTCAAACTCATTTGTTATTAGGGCCAGATCTGGCATAAATGTCACTTGATTGGGCCGGGCCATGTGTGCCATTAAAATGCAACACAAAGTACCAGAGATATAAACTTTATAAAAATGATTTCAGAAGCTGAATGGCAATAGTAGGTGTGATTGGATTAGGTGTGATATGCAGAGGGGTGGAGATATCAGCATTGGTGTGATATACAGAGGTGTGGAGATATCAGCATTGGTAATGAGACAGGAAACCTAGGTCTCAATTTGGTACAGGAGGATGCAGTCCAGGAGGATGCAAAGAATAAATGGAAATGAGCAGTGACTCACAAAAGCACATATCCTAACACAGTTTTGTTAGTCTTTAAAGGTGCTACTGGACTCTTAATCTTTCTATCAGTATTAGAAACCACAACATTCAAAAACCCGTGGGGGAACATTTTAACCTTCCGGGGCATTCAGTTGCTGACCTAGGAGTAGCAGTTCTCTTACACAGGAATTTCAAAGGGACATTAGAAAGAGAGTCTGCTGAATTGCAACTGAAAAGAGGAAAACTGAAATAGCAGGAAAAGAGGAAGACCCAACATGAGATGGATTGACTCAATAAAGGAAGCCACGGCCCTCAGTTTGCAAGACTTGAACAAGATTGATAACAACATGACATTTTGGAGAACATTAATTGATAGGTTGCCATAGATAGGAAGCTACTTGACAGCACTTCACACACACACAAAACTACAAGAGTTAAAAACACAGTGTGACATTTTTGAGACTCTTACAGTTGTATCAGTCTGAGCTGAGAAAGATGAATGTACCCTGTGAAATCAACATAAGGTCACAAAATCATGGCATTTTTCTTAAAGCAAATTTTACCCCACATGTCTCATTTATGACAACAGCAACTCACCGATCCCTTAAGATGACAAAGCTTTGTCACTTAACAGCCTTGCTCCTTAAGGAAATGCAAATGCTAATAAATACTTGTGCCCAGTTTCATGTGATTAAAAAAATTAAGTTCACTGTCACTGCAAGTAGAACAGTTTTAAGACTTGGTATTTCATTCTTTCAAATATTCGAAATAACTAAACAGATGAAATACAAATATGGTTTTAAAACAGAAAAAATTCCTTTGGCTAGCATTCCCCCCAGCATATAAAACAGCAATCAAATTGACGCCTTTACCATAGCCTACAGTACAAGAACATGGATTGTGATAGACTGTGCTGTTAACGATGTAAGGAATACCTTGTTTTCAGCTGGTGGAAAAGAACCTGGCTTTAAGTTGTTGTTGTTGTTCAGTTGCACAGTCGAGTCCGACTCTTTGTGACCCCATGGACCAGATCACGCCAGGCCTTCCTGTCTTCCGTACTTTGGATTCAACCCTATATTGCTAAATAGGTTTCTGATTCATCAATGACTTTTTGCTAATATATACATTTTTTCCCTGAACCAGTATTCTCAATTCCTAAAAACCTGAGTCAGTTGTATCAAGTATAATAACAGAATATGAAATCAAGTTCCATCTAGCCATACAATATTTCAAATAACTGATACTATTGGATATTTATTTTACACTGATAGTGTGTATTGTAAGTATAAAACAGCCAGGTGTGTGGCAGTCCAACAAATTACATAGTACAATATACCAAGTCTTCTTTAGAAAGAAAGAAAAAAAAATCTGTCACAGATGAATGAATAGAAGTATGTACGAATATCGCAATTAGAACCAAATACTCAGATCAGTATCTGCGTAAATGATTTGGGAAAGGTGGGTGGTTTGACTGCATATCAATGAATTTGTTCCTGTTTGCTTCTGTGCTTTTTCCACTTTTGGCATAGACAGGAAGGCCCTGGTATTCAGCCATATGGCTTAGACTCAATCCGTTTAAGAATACTACGATGTCTGTTGGCAAGGATAAACCTTGTGAGGAATTGGCATAGACTGGGGCTGGCCTATCAATTAAGAGCATCTGCCCACTTTCACTGAGATTCTCAAATTATTGGGTTTAGTCACTGTTCATGGCCCACAAGCTAACAGAAAACAGCAAGGAAAGATCATTTTTCCGTAGTCAAAAGATTGCATATCTTCCACTCAGATTATGATTAACACACATAAGTGGGGCTAGTATGGCAATATGCCTTGCTACACAAACAATCCTCAAAGCTTGTTTGAGATTAGGGAGAAGGATCCTGGGAGAGTGAACAGAGCCAGCCAGGCAGCCAGGATGTGGTGTCATCATATGGTGAAACAAGGGGAGAATCCCCTTAGTATTGCAAAGGACAGTAATCAAAGCTGCTGGGTCAGTGCTCCAGCAAGAAAAGAAGGCAAAAGATTAACTGAGACCCTTCATAGCTCTAGTTGAAATTGATGGTTGAGAAGAGAGGTTAAAAGTATGGCACACCTTCCTGTGGGGCTTCTCTTGCTTTCCTAGCACCTAGACCCTATAGGTACTTGGAAGAACACATGCCTTATGTTTGGCATTTACATGGTACTTTCTGCATTTTTGATGTGTGTCACATTTATCTCAGCGATCCTTACAAAGCCTGTGAAATTAATTCTTATTATCTCCATATTTTGAGGGAAGAGTTGTTACCAGGGTCCCCCTTCCCAGATGTGTGCTGTCTTCTCTGACTCCATCTTGGCTAAATTTGCTTTGGCAGCCATTTTATAAGTCTTTCTTTGGAAAAGGAGAGGTCAAGGTTCTCCTCAGACTATGCTAATGAGTGGTCAAAACTTTGGGTGGGTGACTGATTCACTGATGGGGCATCTGCATATCTACCAGAAGAAGAAGAGGAGGAGGAGGAGGAGGAGGAGGAGGAGGAGGAGGAGATTGGATTTATACCCTGTCCTTTACTCAGAGTCTCAGAGTGGCTTACAAACTCCTTTCCCTTGCCCTCCCACAACAGACACCCTGTGAGGTAGGTGGGGCTGAGAGAGCTCTTTCAAGAACTGCTCTTTCAAGGACAACTCTGACAGAACTATGGCTTGCCCAAGGTCATCCAGCAGCTGCAAGTGGAGGAGTGGGGAATCACACCTGGTTCTCCCAGATTAGAGTCTGTGCACTTAACCACTGCACCAAACTGGCTCTCAACTGGGGCTTGAACCCAGCTAGATTTACCAATTAATTTAATCATCAAGGACAAGTCTTTCTGAGTACAAAATTGAATTACTATCAAGCAGCCAGGTGGACTTGATTGCTTTTATTGAACTTGTTGGTTGTGGTTCTGGGTGAGTGTCCCAAACCCAAGTTAGAGAGCCCACATGTGTCTAAGAGAACATGTGAAAAAGGGAGATAGCGGCTGAGCAAATTAAAATGACTATACTTTGGTACACATGGGATAGTTAAAGTATAAAAGCTAGCCTACTGCCCTACACTGTCTTCCCTTGGAAGGACAACCTATCAGTATCACAGGATCCACTAATACTGGTATCTTAACTTTTCAGTACATCTAGTGGTTTCATGTGGAAAAAATCAGCCAGTGCAAAAAGCTAAAGGCAATCCATAATATATTACCTTATAGATCAGTGCTCTTACTCCTCTCTATGAGTGTGATCATACAAGCAGTTTGGCCCGACATAGCCACCCCTCCCCTCTGGATCAAATGGGCACGATCAAATGTACACATCTGGCTCCTGTGCCCCAGTCATCCCTACCTTGTGCTAAAACAACTTCCACATGGATTAGACAGACACCAGAATTTGCTGGTGGCTATTTAATCCATGTGGGAGTTGTGTTAGCACAAGGTCCCTCAGCAAGGCACTTCTCTGGTGGGTTTATGGTCATCTGATTGCCTGGGTGCACCATGGAAACTCATGAGGTGTGATCATTCCTCTTCATTTCCAGTGCATCTCTTTGTTTATTTCTCCAACCCAACTCTGAGGTTCACTTCAGTGCCCACATTGGCTGCCTCTGGTGCACCTGTGTGGAAGCATACAAAGCATGGGTTTGGGTGAGGAAGCAGGGACAGGGGAACCTAGAGATGCTGCCGGCAAACTCTAATGCCAAGCAAGACAGCTGCAGAATGCTTATCATCTGATTCCCTGATCATGGACGGTTCCAATGTGGAGGGAACTGCAATTGGCCACCCTGGACAGTGCAGCGATATCTGGGGTGTGTGTGTGTGTGTGCAGATATGTCAGGGTGAAGGAGTTCTTGGAACTATACGGGGGCTGACTGAACTTCCTGACAGGAGTGTGTCTGCCCTTGTCTGCTTCTGCACATACACAGCAGGACTTAGAAAAAAATCCATTCAGCTGTGGGTCCATGGTTATGGCCTGTTACCGATGTGAATGACCAACCACAGGCCCACAGCACTATGATACTGGCTTAGCAATCGCTGTGTGATTAACACAAAGCATCCCAAACTCAAGTGACTTATTTAGAGCTGATATACCATACCCTATGCCTCAATCACACTGAGCTGCAAGCATATGACCAGCCATCAGAGTGATGTGGCAGGACACAGAGTTATGGCTCACCAGAATCCAAGCACAAGGAGATGTGAGGAATAATCCAAAAGTCAGAGCTATGGAGGAATCCTCTCCACTACTGAGTGACCTCATCTCACCATCTTGCTGATTCTCTGAGTGTGTGTACAAGGGGGCATGGCACCCTTCCGCTTTATACATGTGTACCAGCAGCATGGACCCCCCCTCCAAAAAAACCAGCAAAAATTGTGGCTCAGTGGAAACTCATAACCCACCATGGGCTTCAAGGGGGAGCTCCTGCAGAGAACTTAAAGAGTTTTAGAAGCTCAAATCTACCATGAAAATTTGGGATAAGGGACTCGTAGTGGCTACGAATGGCCATTGCAAACCTGCATTGGTTTCTTTTTCACTACTTTTTCCTCCCTTTTCAAAATCCACAGACGGATCAGGAGCTGCTATTGTTTGGGTACATGCCCCCATTCACCAAACCATTAGGGTGTTTTATAAAGCATTAGCTTGATTCCCTTCCAACATTCCATTCTAACATTCTATCTTCTCTACTTCCACTACAAGCATAATAAGTTTCAGTAATCAACAGTTCTTGCTTTTGTCTGTATGTGCTACAAGAAAATATGCCGCATCATGAGTGGCAAATCAGTCACCACCAAATTCTGTCAAAACACATGTCAGACTTACCTAGGTAAATATTTTATTATTAGTCACTTTTTGCTGATGCTTGACTATTAAATACAAACCAATAATTTACCTTACTGAATTATGCAGTTTTATCTGACTTTACTATTCTAATATCACAGCACTCTGAAACTGCAATACTCCACAGTTAATTATTTCCTTTCAGAAACAGTGTACACATATACAAAGGAACTCACAAACTGAATCTGAAAGCAAAAAGAAGAAGAAGTAGTAGTCTCAAACTCTTCTGAAACTGTCCTAAGGTTTCAGCATCAAAAATGAATACTGGCAATAATGTATGGTCCATGTCTCAAGGGCAGAATTGTAATGATACATCCAGTTCTCACAACTAGAAGCAAAGTGCTAGAGGCCATATTGTCTGCCTTAATCTCCCTTTTCCCAAGCATTTTTTGTGTGCACGGCTCAAGTGCTTCTCAGCAAAACACAGATGGCTTCAGGAACACAGTTGAGTTCCACAATAACCCACTGAAATAGTGACAGCGAAATTGGCACTAAAGCAAACAATAGATTAAAGCAGGAAATAAAATAAAGGTTCGTGCAATTTTATGCAATGCTTAAGTATTTTGGGCTAACTATGGCAGGGATATTTAGACTACAGTCAGCTAAAAATAAAATGCAATGTTTTGCATTTTGATAAGTTCTTTGATAGAAAGAGAACATTCAGATAATAAAATGCTGGTTCCTTCATCTGATGACAAGATTTTTGGAATAATTCTGCTGATTTTATTGCATCTTCCAAAGTAGGAATACTCAGAAATCTTCATTCTTAGTTGCAAAGAAATCCCATATTTTCAGTGACCATCAGTCTTCCATGAAGAAGACTATTCAATCCTAAACAGAGTTCAATGCACTTTAATGGGCTTAGAAGGATGGACAATTAATAGTACTTACAGATAAAAATCTGGAGAGTTACATTAATGCCTGGATAATCATACTGTTGGGGGAGGAAATTAGATAAAACATTAAAGATAGTTCAGTCTGAACAAGAATCTTTCTTATGGCTGAGATGTGAGAACCTTTAATCCTCTAAATAAATGCTCAGGATGCATAAGCAAACTCAATAAATTTTCAGTAGCTGAGCAAAGAAATGCACAGTTTATTATCTTATTTATTTAATTAATTCATTTATACCCCACTTTTCTCCCCAATGGGGACCCAAAACGGCTTACATCATTCTCTTCTCCTCCATTTTACCCTTACAGCAATCCTGTGAGGTAGTTTAGGCTGAGACAGTGTGACTGGTCCAAGATCACCCAGTGAGCTTCCATAGCATGAGTTGGGATTTGAACCTGGGACTTCCAGATACTAGTTCAACACTCTTCACTGCTACACCACACTGGCTCTCAGTTGGGGAAAGACTTTTTAAATTTATTTTTTTATTTCTATTCCACCTTGCCTCCTTGGACTATTAAATTTCATTGGCTATAAGTCTATATATTTCCAAAATATGATTGGGAATAGGAGTTTGGATCTTACCGGCTATTTTTGCTACACAAGAGGAAGAACAGCATAGCCACAAAAAGCTGCATGGGATGGGCTGCAGTTAGTTGAGGAACTGCATGATTGCCCCTTGGAAAAATTCATCCAACCCATGATATGTTCTGTCTTTATCCTTTATAAGATCACAGAGATTGTTATTTACTGGGACTTTAAACAGTCTATCAGGATATGGCAGTTCCACAAAGAGCTTGCAAATTCCTACCTGATGATTATTTGATTATCTACAGGGTGACAGAGTTTACAATTGCATCTGAGAAAATTAGGAGCAAATTTGTGTAGCCCACTGCAGTCTCTTGCATTATATACCATATGACAGAAAGCAAATAGTGTTTCAGGAAAAAAGATACAATAATTCTGGTAAAAAAACCAACCCAAACCAGTAAAAGATTTAGGGGATTCCTTTTTCTGGATTAGAGATCCAAATTTGGCTGAAGCTAAGCTTTGAGAAAACATTGTTATTCTCTCTGTGAGCACCTCACCATGCAATGCAAATATAAGTCATTTTCACTGCTGCAGATGGCACAGAGACTAACAGAAAAGAACCCTGCATAATGCAGACAATGCTGAGTGTCTCATTTGGGAAAAAATGAACCTGGAAACATTCCCAGATTATACATCTGCCTCCAAGTTACACTTTAGAAAAAGAGGCCAAACAGCAATGACGTGGAGGATTAATGACTTATTCTTTCTACTCCAGCTCCAACTGATCTTCTCACTTCACTCCTATAGCAACTTCAACTAAGCTAAAGGTGCTGAATGAAACCAATACAAGGATCAACAACCTTTTAAAATAGGAGGAAATAGGAGGCTGTATCATCAAAGTATAAATAAAAAGAGGTAGGTACTGAATGTTTTCTGGACAGTACAGATTCCAATACACCTCTGTGTACTTCTACCCTTTGTAATATTTCCAGTTCATTTTAACATACTTACCATATACAGTAGTCTTATTTCTGACATCAGTTGGTGCAATGACAAAAAGGCTTTTAACAAGTTATTAAACATTACTTACTTTTTAAATAAGAAGGCAAAAACTCAGTCAACAAATTCTGCAAACATTAAAACACTTCTGAATTTCCACTCCTTTTCTGAAACCAAACACCACTTACCATGATTGTAGAATTCTGCCTTTGAATTCTGCTGGGAACATAGGACTACCCAATTAGTTTAGATCTCTTAATTCTTCTGCAGAGTTTAGTGGGAATCCTTTAGCTTTTCAATACATCTTCATAGTATTCATGTTTTAGGACTATGGGTCCTAAGAGTCATACTGAAAGAATTTTCCTTGGAATCTGGTTCCAGGAAATAAAGCTAACCTAAGATTGTGTCACAAAAGTTTCATTAATTTATGTTAGGCATATAAGAGGCTAGAAGTAATGAGTCTTGAACAGAAAACATTTCAAAAGAATCAAAGGTAATTTATTTTAGTACACATTTTTTGCAGTCCAAAGTGGAGTATTTACTTAAAGCCAAAATTAACTGCTATTTTGTTTAGTGCCAGATATGCCAATTTTAAAAGCTGTCTGATTCAAATACCCCCATTTTTACTTTTCCGTTGTAAGAAACAAACCTGTGAGTCTTTGCTTTTGCACCAGTTCCTTGTTCCTCATGGTGATTTTTCCCGTTTAACGTTTAAAAAATTACTACTTACTTGCATATAAATGGTATATATTTATTTATGGCACAAAAAATCAAAAGAATCATCAATGATAGCATCAAAAATGGGGCTAATGAAAAATGTTTAATAGGAATCTCTCTCACCCTTTACTAGCAGCATGTGGGAGACTGGACATAGTGGCAGAGCAAAGCAGCATCAATGCTGGGACAGAAGTACATTTACCAGGAAAGTCAGGGTTTAAACAGAGTCCTAGCCTCCCAGCCTCACTACAATTCCACACTTACGTAACCCTGTATTATAATATTTTCTGGCATATTTTGTATGGAATTTGCTGGTTGCTGGCTGATAGGGCTTGTGAGGAACTTTTGCCAGGAGCCCAGAGCGGCTTGGGGATGTGTACTCATTCCACAGAATGGGGATGCTTATGTCCGGCCTACTGTAATTTTCTTATTGCAAGTGTTGTTTTCACAACAGGCAAGAACAGAGAATGGGAAGAGCTATGTATAATTCACTGAATAATGATTCTCAAATTCTCATCCCCCCCCTAATATTCTACCTAACAACTGAGCATCACTGTCTTACCCTTCTCAAGTTCCAGCCCATTAGCTGTCAAGCAACCTGTGGTAATGGTTAATCTTAATAAAGCTGCAGCCTGCTTTTCACACATTTCTCCTTCCTTTCCCTTTATGAATGCAACAATCTATACACAGTTTACCTTTCTTTCAAATTCACCATCTTTAATTAAACAATTATATAACGGCTACTAAGTGGTTTCTGATAGTATAGTAACCATCATGGCATAGCAGTAAAGGACTGGACCAAATTACTTGTAAATATATTTTTTCCCCTCTCAGTCCTTCTTTTTTCATGTAAATCTAATCCTTCAAAGCCAGGAAAACAATGCTCAGAACTTCTTATAAGGAACACTCTTTTTTAACTAAGATACAATCTCAGTTAAAGCAATGCATTTGACAGATACAGTAGAATATTTGTAGTCAATGAATTAAATGAATCCATCAACTCATTCACTTAGAAATACCTTCATAGTTCAGATAGTAAGACAGATTCAGTATGGAATCAACAAAATATTTTGTATGGAGAACACCCAAAGGTGCAATCATACATTGGCCCCGGTCACACGGCAAAGTTGCCGCGGGAGAGGCACGGATGGTGGGCGGATTATCTGGGCACGATCACACCCCAACATCTGGGAAGTGGAGCGCACCAGTGGCTTACCGCCGACAATGCGCATTAAAAAACTAGTACCTCAAAGGTACTAGTAAACATTTGCCACGGGCTGCCTCCAGACGCCCGTGGTGTGATTGCACCGGCGTGCAGCATTCCCCTCCGGTCCCTCGTTTACTTGCCGGCGCCGAGGGAAGGACCTGTGGTGTGCCGCCAGCACGTCTGATCACGTAATCGCGGATCAAACTGCGCCGTGGCAATTATCCACACCTCCCCCCTGCGATATCCGGCCCGTGTGACAGGGGCCATTATAAACCAAATGTTAATGGGGATTGTTGTAGACAAACCAATGTTGTTGTTTACAAACCAATATAAAGAAGTTACTTACGCTTGTAGTTCCCGATACATCTGGTTAACTTTTTCCCACTGATATGAAAGCTGAGTCAGCTTTTCCTGTATCCGTGCAGCTTCTGCAGGGGTGGCACTTTTCATAACTGCTGTCTTCTTACAGCGAACAACTTCAATCTGACCTGAGTGTCTCCCAAGACTATCTTTGATTTTCTGAAAATCCACATTAAATGTCAAAAACAAAAGATAGAAACAGAATATTACAAAGACGAAGTAATCGACAAAAATTGTAATAGAAGCAGAAAACTGTCAGCAATTGATAAAGAATATGTATAAACCCTGAACAATTTGACAGCGCAAAAAAGTAGGTTAGTGGTGTGGAAAGGAATGGATTGTGGATGGGCCTTGGGACAGCAACAGACGTCTGGTATGAAGGAAAGGAATGAAGAGGTTTTTTTGGGGGGAGGGGAGATGGCTGTAGTACAGATGACATTTAACATTATGTCCAGCCTACGGTAATTTTCTTATTGCAAGTGTTGAAATTTTAAAGTTTGCTTAAGGTGACATAACAGCTCAAAATTTTGTAATCATATGCCTTGTATTTCTGTGGACAGAGTCGATTATGGGTCTAGAGCTCCAACTGAAACCATGACATGGGTTAAAACTAGAGACCTGCTAGTTAAGAATAACTGAAGGCTTGAAATGAGGCATTAAGCTTTGCCAACCCAGTCACATTTCTTTATCTTGAGTTTTCAGTCACCTTGTCTGATGCCACAGTTTTTGATAAACTTTGCATTCCCATTTCTTTACCTTACTTACATACTTTATTTAGAAATTTTGGACAATTCTGACATTTCAGGCAGAGATGAAAGTCTCAGAGTGATCGTTCCTTGCTGTAGGCACCACCTATTGAAGATTGCTCTACTCCCTCGTCAGCCACATTGAGACAATGGGCAGAAGCAAGATAGATTAACTATCTACCCCATTCCTCTGGCCCAGAGTTTAAGATTAAAAGTTCTGAGCAGGCAGTAAATTTAATATTTCCTTTCTAGGCCCTGCAGTGTTATCACAGGCAGACCATCTCTGAGCCTGCTAATTGAGAGCAGCCTGCACAACCATACTACAGCCATACAAGCCATAAATAATGCTGAAAGCCAATATATACTAAAGTGGTGTGCATGAACAGTATGTGCCATTTTGGTGTTTGTAATTATAGCCTGGATAAAGTATATTCTTCAAAAGTCTATAAGGCCAACACTGCTGAAACAACTGGAAGGAATGGAAACAGCATCTGCATTGTGTTTGACGCAGCTTCTGCCAACTTGTATTGCTGAAATTTCTTTTACTTTTTTTTAAAAAAAAGAATGCAAACCACATTGATGACATTTGAGTGTTAAAACAACAAATTTATTTATGTAATTTATTTATACCCTGGCTTTCTCCCCAATGGAGACTCCAAGTAGCTTACTGTGTAGTGATCCCTACTCTGTAGGGAAGGGTGGGCTATGAATTTAATTTAATAAATAAAAAAATAAAAATGACATCATTCTTTCCTCCATGTTATCCTCACAACAACCCTGTGAAGGAGGTTAGGCTGAGAGAGTATGACTGGCCCAAGGTCCCAGTGAGCTTCCATGGCATGAATGGGGATTCGAACCTGGGTCTTCCAGATACTAGTCCAGCACTCTTAACCACTACACAATTGATTGTCACTTCCATGTATTTTTCTGTAGAACAGCTCCTGTATCCAAAATAAGGACTGGTATTTACGTTGTTCGCATAAGAAAGGTAGGTTGGATCACACAGAAGCAGCAGCTTAGAAAAGTCTCAAAGTTTTTTACCCCTGACATCAGAACCAAGCTATATCATGTTATGGCTTTTTTGCACATTTGCCACAGGGACTTGCAGCATATTTGCAGCCCTGGTGGCCTTTATAAGGACAGAAAGGCAGAATATAAATTTTATTTATTTTATAATTAAAATGTTATTTATTTTATAATTAAAATTTTGTAAACAAATGCACCAGCACAGACTGTCTGGATTCTAATCATGGGAAAGGCAGGGGCAGGGGGATGGGCTCCTGCTGTTCTTTTCCCATACTGTTTCAGCCAAAGTGACCTGGGGCTGTGGAAGCAGACATTATTTGCCCTTTCAGGAGGCTGCATATGCAATTAAGGCCCCCTTTTAAAGCTGTACCAAAAGAAACACGCAGCGGCAGGATCAGATAGATTCCCTGAGCCGCCGTGCAGTTGCTCCCTGGCACGATCAGATGCCGGGGGGAAGCCACTGCAGGGAGAGCGAGGCAGCCGAACTGTGCATGTGTGCACGTGCGCAGTTTGGCCGGGAGCCTCGATTGCTCCTGCAGATGGGGGAGCCGGCGATCTCACGGCCGCACTTGCTGCGCCGTTCCAGGTTGGTGCTACCTTTTACTTGGGGTTTTTTTGCAGCGGGTTTTAGGCCGGAAGGGACGGATTGGGGACGGGTGCACGCCGATTCCCAGATGTTGCGGTGTGCTCGCGCCCGTTTGCTGCATCCCCGATCCGTCCCTCTTCCGGCCCAAAACTTCCCGTGTGACCGGGGCCTAATACTTGCATTTGCAGCTTCCTCATGTGGCAAATAACACCTGCTCTTGCAGTCCCCAAATAATTTCAGCTGCTGAAAATGTCCAGGAGGAAGGCCTGTAGCCATGGTGTGCAAAAAGGTGCAGTTCCCCATCAATCATTTGTCATGCTCCTCCAATCAGCATTAGGGGTTGGTGTAAATTCTGTCAGTCTTTCAGGTGTAAATTTTCTATGTAGAAAAAGAAGGAATTGAGGTTAAAAGTGTGATTCCTGTCATAAATTTTCAAAGAATAAATTCTCCATGCAATTGGCTAGAACAGAAATAGCAGTTAGTAGGGCTGAAGAGTCTTCATTTTAAAGGCCTGCAGGGGTGAGTCCTGTAGAACTCTTATTGCTGAGGAAATTATTTTTGACAAAATAGGAGACAAATAATAAGGAATTTAGGTTCAGAGGTAAGTGAGCACAAATCTTTTTTTTGCTAATACCCACAGGAATCCTCAACCTTTCCTTCCTCAACCATTCCATTACCCCACAGCCCTATTACCTTTATTAAAATGCACTCTTGAACTATTCTGTTTTATGTAGTTAGCAGAATGACAAAAATGTGGAAGCTTTCCTGACTTCCTCAGAAAGGCTATTCCACAAATGGGAGCCACAAGAGAAAATATGTGCGTATGGGCAGTTGCTGTTCTTTCCCATTTGTTGGATGGCACCCTTAGAAGCCTTGAGTTGGTGATTTACAGAGAAAAAAAGGTTGAATTCAAGTTACTGAAACCTCAAACTGTAAATTCAACCTTTTTTTCTCTGTAAATCATGACATGATAGAAGTCACGAGTAGACAAGAACTGTCACAGCTCATTAGAAGACATTTTAAAGAATTTGACTATGAGAGCACATCGATTAGAGCCCGCAGAATGTGCTCAACCTTTTCAGTAGGCATTCAGCCTCCAACAGCAATGCCAAACTACTTATCTGAGATAATTCTTCCAAGTATAGAAGGGCATTCATGTTAGCATGCTTGAATGCCCTACCTTCAGTTGTGATGTCTGGAAGATTTAATGGGAATTCATACTTAGATCAATTCTGTAATTGTGGCAGCAGTAAACTTAACTCTGGCCCCGGTCACACGGGCCAAATATCATGTGGGGGGGATGCGTGGCTGTTCCCCCTGGAGCAAAATAAAGTGTAGTAGCCCGATCACATAGTCCCCCGAGTCTGTGCCCTTAGGCTGTTAGCTGGCTATCACACAGCAATGCTGGAGCGTGGCAAAGAAGCGGTGCAGCAAGCGTTTGTGCAAATGTGCAGTTCTGCAGAGCAGCACTGATTTCAGTTACGTGTTTGTGTGCATGCGGTTATGAAAAACATCCAGTTTGCGATGGGATGTGGACGGGCGCCAGATGCCACAGGATACTAGCGCTCCCGCGATCAGACACCCGCCCCTGCCCCGCATTTTCTGGATACTAGTGCACTTTCTGAGGTACTTTTTCACTGCGCATCTTCAGCGGGATGCCATGGGTTGGCCATGGGTGCACTACGCTTCCCAGATGTTGCGGTGTGATCCCGCCCCCAAAATCTGCCTGACATTCATGCCTTTAGCATGGCAAATCCTCCGTGTGACTGGGGCATCTGTAGATCATATTTTGCTTGATTGTCCCAAATTTTCAGCTCTAAAAGATGAACTAATCTCCCCTTTATTTAATCAGGACTTTCTCTCTCCAGAAGCACAATTATTAGTTAGAGACGAAGACAAACTACTCTGCATGTGGCAAAATTTATAGCAGCTGTTGTCAAATCACATGACAATTTTTGTAGTAGCAACCTTTAAATTCTTCCATGTTTTCCTGTGGAAGGAGGTTAATTGGGGATGAGGGTTTGCTGTTTATGACTCTGGTTGCAAAAAACAGTAAAGACAATAAATAAATAAATAAAATAAGGGCCTTTTGGTAATTCTCAGTAGAAGTTCAAAGCTTATTTGATGAGGGATAGAGATTTGCTTATTGTGATGAGAACCCTATACACACACACATGTATATATACTACAACATTTTTCTTATAGCTTTAAAAATGACAACAAACTGAAGACTTTAGGATAAAGTTTTGTGGTGGCAGTAATTAGAAAGTATGATAATTAAAATATAAAACCCTGAGAGCTGAAAAATTAGTCTGGCTCCTACATTTTTGGGGTGGTTAGTAAAGCCAAGGAAAATTTGTCAAAACTTGGTCTGGTTTGGCTCTCAGTGACAGTCACACAAAGCATGCCATGCTGCAGTCCCATGAACTGCTGACAGCCCAAATCCCAGTGAGCTTTAAGCAGCCCACTTAAGTGCTCGATTACAACTTTAGCATTCTACAGCTATAGCATGCCTAAGAAATACGTCTTGGAGAGTTGTCTACTGGGGAAAAACCTTTTATCTATCTATCTATCTATCTATCTATCTATCTATCTATCTATCTATCTATCTATCTATCCATCTATCTATCTTACTCCTTTTTTATTGAACTCCCAGTAGTTTTCTCTGTAAGGCGTTGATCAGTTCTACACATTCGTAGATTAAGTAATGAGTATGCCCCAAGCCCCCACTAATTAAGCTTAATGAAATGGGACACATCAAAGGTGTGTATGCTTTTGTGTTGGTTTGTTTTATGTCAAGGATTTTGCTGAAATAGCATTTTAATAGCTGCAATGATCTTTAAACTAATTCAAATATTTTTGCTTTTAACAGTCCATACATGGCATTGACTATGTGTAAATATTAAATTGCCTCAAATTTTGTCTGATTCTATTAACAATATATACATGTGTATGCGGTTACTCAGCTCTCTGTCTCTTTGTGTACACATGTGTAGATATGATTTCTTACTATCTCCTTCCTTGTATGCATTTTCTACATACAAAGGAATAATCATTTTTTTTTGAGTGGTTGAGGGCAATGTTCAAAGATTTTGCAACCTGGCTAACAAAAGTGCATTCTCCTTTCATCTCTATGAATGAAAAGGAAAGAGAAGGAGTTAAAAGCCCATTTGCAGATAAAGTGACAGCAGCCTTTGGAGACTGCATCCATTGTATCTCAATGCTCTTGAATAGAGAAATCAAAGTTTTAGAGTTTTCAATAGTTATTTATTTTTGTTATATAGAATTTTTATCTTTCTGACTGCTGACAACATGCTCTGATTCAACTTCTCAGGCATTTCTGTGCCACACAGTTATCAATTTTTCTCCCTGACAAATCAAGCTCAAAAAAGTCTTCATTCACACAGGTTGCACAGATTGCAGTTAATTGGGTTTTGCTTAGCTACGGGGGGGGGGGACTATTTTAAACTTTACCATTTAGCCCTCACTTGTGAAAGTTAGTTTTCCTGTTCTTTCCTATGCTTATTTGATAGAATCCAGATGTGCATTGCTTTTACAAAAATGCAAATAGATTTCTGGAGAACAAAATATGTACAGGATGAAGCATTGTCCTGGCATGAATACCAAATCTGTAATCATATCTCAGATTTTATATTGATATCCTAAATGGCAGAAGCACAGCTTGTTCTATTCATGAATGGCAGAACAAGATCCACTGCTTAATCACAGTCTTAAATATGTACTAGGATGATGAATCATAATATTTGCTGCAACTTTCATAAAAATCCAGCACATTTAAAGAGGATTATGAATGGATTCTTGCTGGGAGAATGAAAGGTTTAGACTGATTAATGAACATCTAACATAACAGAAATGGTGAGGATTCTCAAAAAGAACTACTGTATTTACATATATCATCTTTGTGGATAAGGAGAAAAAAAGCAGAGCTAAGAATTAAAACATAATAAGGTAATTATTTCTCTGTGATAGACATATTTTAGAGAAGGCTATTTTTTCACCTGCAAAAGCTGTGTGCGCTCAACCTTTAGTAAGGTAACTTATTTTGACATATTCATAGCCCACTTAAGATTTTGTAAACTTAGTACATTATCTGTTGATAAACTCAGCAAGTGAATTTTTAAACTAAAACTGCTACAGTTTAACCAGCAATACAATTAAAATATCTGGATTCAAAATTCTGGTCAGCCATGAAGTTTACTGGATGACCTACAGTTAGTTACTACCTCTTGTTCTAACCCATTTCATAGAGTTGTTGTATAAGAAAGAAGACCCAGTATCTGCTGCCCTGAGGAACTTGGATGATAATCAGGATATAAATGTAATAAAATTATTTTATAACCCCCCTTCAGAATGGAACTATGAAAGGCAGAACCACAACAGCTATGTCTTCTTCCACTCTTCCACTCAGAATTCACAGATTTTTCATTAGGGTTCTGAAATATCATACATTGATTGTTTTAAAACTTTATTCCAACACTTCTGGGTGGAATCAAAGTCCACTACTCCAAGCGCATCATATCTTCCTAGTTACCTATGGAAAAGGAAAGAACCATGCTCATGCCATGGATCCCATGGATCATTACTTTTTCATAGATTACTACTGGAAATCCATTTGTTTATCATCCTTGCAACTGGAACCAATAACTTCAGTATGAATTATTTAAATTAAATGATTTATTTATTATTTATATATTTATTTATTAGACTTTTATCCCGCCCTCCCGGTTGTAGCCGGCTCGGGGCAGCTTACAATCAGGTAAAATCCAAATACATAAATAACAGTGATAATATTAACATTAAAATACCATTAAAACCATAGTAATAAAGTGCTAGTCTTATCCGTTAATGCTGATTGGTCTTCTGATGTAAAAAACCAGCTTCAGATGTCATAAAGGGCAGCCTCAGAGGTCATAAAAGGGGGGGGGGAGAGTTGACACAGGCAGAAATTAAGGTCCAGCAGGTCAGGGCTCTTCAGTTACCATTACCAATGGCAATGGAGATCAAGGTGGTGTTAATCCTAGTTGTGGTGGCGGCTCCAAAGGCCTGGTGGAAGAGCTCCATTTTACAGGCTCTGTGGAATTGTGGGAGGTCCCACAGGGCCCTGGTCTCCTCCGGGAGCTCGTTCCACCAGAGTGGAGCCACCACCAAAAAAGTCCTGGCCCTGATCGTCGCCAGACTGGCCTCCTTAATACTCAGGAAAAACTACAGTCATAATAAATACAAAAGCATACTATATCCACCAGAAACCTCCAGGCTTGAAGGTCAAAATCACGTCCTTCTTTCACTAATTTTGTCTGCAACTCCGCTAAGGAGTCACTATTTTTTTTCTACTCTACCTTGTGGTCTAATAATCCATGTACCATGTCAACAAGATGCCAGGCTTCTAATGAGTATATATGGTATGTGTGAGGGAATGTATATATAATGAGAAATTTTTTTATATAGGTATGTACTCACATATACAAAAATATATGCATGCCTGTAGGCAAGGCTCTTTTTGTAGCAGGTACTCATTTGCATATTAAGCGACACAACCCTAATGTAGCCAATCCTCCAAGAGTTTACAGTAGCTCCTGTAAGAAGAGCTCTGTAAGCTCTTGGAGGATTGGCTACATTAGGGGTGTGTGGCCTAATATGCAAAGGAGTTCCTGCTACAAAAAGAGCCCTGCCTGTAGGTACAAGTATAAAGAATTCAACAGAGAGAGAATTTATTCTCTTATTCTTTTAATCCTATTTCTGACATTCTTCAAAAGAGAAATAATGCATCATAGATAATAACAATGAGACAAGAAACATTTAACAACTTATTTAAAATTTTTAAAAATGGGTTTGACTTCCTTTATTTAGGCCTATTTTTAATTCGTAATGGACTTGCTAGAGAACGTCAGCAAAAGATTGTTCTAACTCAGGCAGAAATTACAATGACATGCACTTCATGCACGCACTGCAGTGACTTCAACCAGAAGTGACATCATCATATTTCTGACATTGGGGTGATGCTCTAGGTTTTGGGCAAAGGTTTTTTGGGCCTCAAAACTATAGAGTTTTGCTCAAAACCTAGAGCATCACCCCTGATATTGGAAACGATGATACCACTCCCGAGTGACATCATTGTGCTGGTGCCAGCTGGGCTGTGGTGGATTGGGGGATCTCCTAGCCATACCGGGGAAATGGCAACCATAGTGAAGACTGTTGTTCAGTGATTCTTTACCTATCTGGCTGTTTACCTATCTGGCTGTTTGCCTTTAGAGATGATAATATGAGGGACACACTTCCTCTGCTTTGACTGTATACTACATTCATTACATTTCATAGAAATCAAGCTCCAGGGCCAGGTATGTACTAATTCTATTTTATGTACATACTGATTAGTACTACTGCACCAATGAAATAATTTGCCTTGTGGATTTTCACAACCACACAGGGACTGGTTCTCTTCTTTGTCCCCTCTCTGTTCACAGTCTTCAACCACCACTACTTTAAAAAAATGTACAAGGATCTGCACTACTGCTTCATGAATCAATATTATAATTCTTCCATTGCAAAAGCAGTAGGAATATCAGCACAGAATGTTACTTCTGCTACATATACCCTCCTCTCTCCTGGAACCCCTTTATCTGAGTAGGGTTTATGAGACAAAGAAGACTTGTTCATCGCAGGCATAAATTTGATGCAGAACATCCCAAAACCCTAATTCAAAATTTCATTTTCCATATTGTAAAGTACCACAAAGCAAGATGGCCTTTGGCAGTCAAACTTCATTTGTGCATGGGTTATGTGCCCCAAATTCAATGCTGTTGGGAAGTGCCTTTATATTAAAGTGACATCAATCAGTGACATGTAACTGTCAGACATATTGCACAGCTAGTTTTCTAAAAAGTGATTTTTTTATATTTTTAAATGTATTATTACTTAGTTTTAGTATGTTAATTTGCACAGTTGCACAGTTTCCAATGAATATGTTGTCTTAGTCACATATTTTTTCTTTAAAAGGATAATTTTAAAAAGATGCAAAAGATTTAACAAACTACACATTAAAACTGCTGTCTATACTGTCTTGCAACTTGATTCATGCAAATCTTCTAGGGATAAAGATCAACCACAATTTAATTTTAAACCTGTTCCAACCAGCAGCTATGCAATTTATGTACTATGTTTCTATTTTTACTGCAGGATAATGACAATGATGAATGCTTCTACCAGGAAATAAATATTCATTCATTACAAAGCTCAAATCAAAACTATATGCCTTCCCAAAGTATATGAATTTGCAAGATCTATTTGCTGCTGTGAGAGATTTATTTGGGAGGAAGATGGAACTGTACTTACAGCCACATCTCTTGACATTTTAATAGTTCAGTTAAATTAAACCTACGGCAATAGTTACTTGTAACCAAGATAATCAATATAATTAAAGCTGGTGTCAGCTACAATAATATCAAATACATGTGGATGGACAAGTTATTAGGACATAAATCACACCAGGATATACAAATATGTGATATTAAAGAGCCCTAATGGGGATGCACTCATCTGCTACTAATCCTGTTTCTGGGTCACTGCTCCTCTGACCAATATTGCTGACAACATCGAAAATATATAAACAAGGAACAAGTGTTTTCTTATTAGCAATAATAGATGATATCTAACACTTTTTTGCATAAACAAGTCACACCATCAGAGTGAGACTAATTGCTCTTAATGAAGAATGGCAACAGCAGTGTCATGATTATATAGTTCAGGGGCATATGTAAGAAATTTATTTGTATAATTAATATATATATATGATGCTTCTCAACCATCAGGCACGGGGTGGTGAACAACAATATAAGATACATATATAGAACTGCCTAGGAACCTATAGTAATAGCTTGGTAAGAAGTAGTATCACAAAATATTTTTGAAACTTATGGATTTCAAGTGATTTTCAATGTATTGCCATGGGCTGCTATTAAAACAGGAGAACATTAATTTAATGATTTCACTCTCCCTCACAGGGTTTCCCTTTATCTCCTTTTTGGCAGAGCAGCCTTTTCCCCATTTCTTCTTTGTTTCTCTTTGGCTGTCTCACTTTCATTTGAATGTGTATTACTAGATGCTGACCCAGCCTAGGGAACTGAGGGGAGATACTAAAACCCTCCTTTTTGTCCTGGTTTGATAATGGCACACAGGAGGTTGGTGGAAGTTAAAAAATAACAAACCGTTCCATTTAACTTTGAGGGGAAATGGCCAGGTTGGAATCAGGTGTAGGATTTATGAGGTGAAGACACAACAAGAGTGAGGGAGCTTTGTATACAAATAAATGCCAGATCATCTGTCACCAACAAGCCACTGTTTTTGTTATTCAGAAACGTCTTTAAAACTTGAGGAGAGAGATTTCTTGGAAGTCTCTCCTTAAATACACAAGAATAAGCTTCTTTGTCTCACAAACACTTAAGTTGGTGAAAGCAGGATCATTCAAATAAGCTCCAGTTTCCTTCCTTATCTCCAGGCTAGGGATCACTCCCTTCTTACTCAAGGTTCTCAGACCAGGTTGCAGCAGTAACCATTTTCTGTCCATCATATACAGTTATTGTTCCATTGTATTTCACCATTATGACTGAATTAAAGCTGGGTATACAGCTGTCTTCTGACCATTTCTGCTTCAGGACAGAGGTGGGAGACTGAATTATCCCTGCCCTTGTAAGACCTTTCCTGCAAATAGAGGAAAACACTGATCTAGAACACTTCTACTTGACAAGATAGCTTTCTGTGTACAAAAGGCCTTACATGTGAGGCAGAATTCAATCATGCATTCCTTTTATTGCATTCCTTTTATTGCATTTGAATTCATCCAACTCCAGGTAACAGCGTTCCGTGCGCCTTGGTGTTAGTCATGCCAGCCACATGACCATGGAAATGTCTTTGGACAGCACTGGCTCTTTGGCTTTGAAACGGAGATGAGCACCACAACCCTAGAGTCGGACTCGACTGGCTTTCAAGGAAGGGAACCTTTACCTTTACCTTTTACTTCAGCTGCAAATGAATACATTAGATTTGAAAAACTAAACATTGATTCTTACCTTGAGGCACTCTTCTTGTCTGCCAAGATCCTCACAGTCCCTCCCCTGCAGACTAGGAGAATTAAGGATGTCTTCCATGTTAGATAAAGCTTGTAGAAGCCGAAGGATCTCTGCCAGATATGCAGAAGGCACGTAAGAGGTTTCCATAGTCATACCTTCCGTCATCAAAACAGTTGTCTCCTCATAAACAGTTTGCTGGTATAGATACATAAAAGAATTTTTCCTTTAGTTTCAGAATGTATATAACTCTTAAATAGAATATAAAGCAAGACTTCATTGACACATTTGTATCACTACTATAGACCATCTCCCTCAAATTATTTTAAAATAATTATTACCTACCACTAATTTGAATCAGTAGTTTGTTAAAGCTTTTTGCTGCATTGCTTTACCTAACACTTCTCCAATATGTAGCTTATAATTTTGTATTTTAATGGCTCTCTATAGCTAGTATGAACTACCACACATTGCAGATATTGTTGGCCATGATGCCAAAATCCATGTGTGCACTTGGGTTTTCTGTGGAATGTTCCTAGCACCATCTCCCAGCTAGCATATTCATAATACCTAGGAGAAAACTGGCAACTGTTATCAAGGAGAGTATTAGGAAGATGTAGATGTAGCTTGTTTGTGCAGTCATTGAGATCGTGGCCACTATCTCAAGTCCCAACATTTGAATTTGTCTTCCTAAATAGTGTGAATGCCAAGAGTCCTTGAACATTTCCTTTCATATACTAAACAATGTGTTTTATAAAACTGACCACAAAACAAAGATCAGTTTACAAAATAAGAAATAATATCTTAATAATAAGCCTCTCTCATCGATTGCTGTCCTGATGTGGCAAGGGGGCTTGCATGGTTTGATGAGGCTGCAGGCTATGCTGTGGAGGGCCACTCAGGATGGACAGGCCACAGCAGAGAACTCAGACAAAATGTGATCCACTGGAGAAGGAAATGGCAACCCACTCCAGTATCTTTTTGGACAGGAATGGGTGAATTTAACTCAGAAGACCATTATATCTACTACTGTGGCCAAGAATCCCGAAGAAAAAATGGTGTGGCCTTTATAGTCAACAAGAGAGTGAAAAATGCGGTAATGGAATACAATCTCAAAAATGACAGAATGAACTCAGTCCGAATCCAAGGCAAACCATTCAACATCACAGTAATTCAAGTCTATGCCCCAACCACTGACGCAGAAGATGCTGAAAAGGATTGGTTCTATGAAGACCTACAACACCTCCTAGAACTACCACCCCCAAAAGATGTCTTTATCATCATAGGTGACTAGAATGCGAAAGTAGGAAGTCAAAAGGTAACCAGAATAACGGACAAGTTTGGTCTTGAAGAACAAAATGAAGCTGGGCAAGAGAACACACTGGTCATAGCAAACACCCTCTTCCAACAACCTACTCCCCACTCCTTCACTTGCACCTGCTGGATAACCTTGAGCAAGCCATAGTTCTGGCACAGCTGTTCTTGAAAAAGAGCAGTTTCTGTCAGAGCTCTCTCAGCCCCACCTACCTCACAGGGTGTCTGCTGTGGGGAGGGGAGGGGAAGGGGAAGGGATTGTAAGCCACTCTGAGACTCCTTTGGGTAGTGAAGGGTGGGGTATAAATCCAATATCTTCTTCTTCTTCGCAACTACACACGTACATCACCAGATGGACAACACCAAAATCAGATTGATTATATCATTTGCAGTCAAAGATGGAGAAGCTCTATACAGTCAGTAAAAACAAGACCTGGAGCTGACTGTGGCTCAGATCATGAGCTACTCATTGCAAAATTCAGGCTTCAGCTGAAGGAAATTGGGAAAACCACGACGCCATTCAGGTTTGACCTAGATCACATCCCTGATGAATATACAGTGGAGGTAAAGAATAGGTTTAAGGGACTAGATTTGATATACAAAGTATCTGAAGAACTATGGACAGAGGTTTGTGACCTTGTACAGGAGGCAGCAATCAGCACCATCCCAAAGAAAAAGAAATGCAAGAAAGCAAAGTGGCTGTCTGATGAGGCTTTACAAATAGCAGAGGAAAGAAGAAAAGAGAAAGGCAAAGGCGAAAAGGAAAGATTTACCCAACTGAATGCAGATTTCCGGAGAACAGCAAGGAGAGATAAAGAGGCTTTCCTGAATGAACAATGCAAAGTAATAGAGGAAAACAGTAGAATGGGAAGGACTAGAGATCTCTTCAAGAAAACTGGAGAAATCAAGGGAACATTCCGTGCAAAGCTGGCCATGGTAAAGAACTAAAATGGTAGGGACCTAACAGAAGCAGAAGAGATTGGGAAGAGGTGGCAAGAATACACAGAAGAAATACACAAAAAGGACCTCAATCTCCTTGACAACCATGACAGTGTGACCACTGACCCCGAGCCAGACATCCTGGAGTGCGAAGTCAAATGGGCCTTAGAAAGCATTACTAACAACAAAGCTAGTGGAAGTGATGGTATCGCAGCTGAGCTATTCAAAGTCTTAAAAGATGATGCTGTTGGACTTCCGGTCTGTGGCTTCAGCGATGGCGGAGGCTCTCTCCTGAACAGGGGAGGCATTCCGTGCTCCAGGGGTGCTGGAGGGGTGCCACCTCAAGTGGCACCCCCAGGTAAGCCTCAGTGTGGAGGCTCCAAGCCGGGGGCGCTTGGGGGGGCGACCTCTTCGATGGCTTGAAGCCGGAGAATTGAGGCGCTCCTTTTTGCCCCAATCGGTCCACCCCCTGAGAGGCTCGGTTTTTACCGAGCATAGCTGAAGCCGATCGGGACAAGCAAGAGGGTCAGCGAATGAAGCGCGATTAAAAGGTGTCTGGGACCAGACCGTCAACGAATACCGTCAATGAACTGGAGAACGAGACGAGCGAAGAAGTTTGAAAAGTGAGTTCCGATTCCCCACCCCCACCCTTAGCGGCGTCGGGAGGAATCCCAGACGTAAACAAACTGAACTGTGTTTTAAAGAGACGGGGGGGAGGAGAAAAGAAAGCACTCAAGTGTGCCAGAGACTTAGCTGTTTTTTACGGATAAGTTTGCACTTGCTGAAGAAGTGTGAATAAGCACTCTTTAGTGTAAACAAAGTGGAAAATGGCCGGCGTACGAGGTAGAGGAACAAAAGTGGGGCGTGGCTCTCAAAGTCCGAGGGTAGAGGAAGGAGATGTTTTCTCCACACTATCGGAGTTGCTTCGGCCCATAAACGAAAGACTCGATGGTCTTAACCAGTTGATGGCCGCTTCGAACCAGAGTATGGCAAAACAGCAACAGCAGATCACCGAGCTCGTGAAGAAGTCGATTCAAACTGACGAAAAGCTTAAAGAGACAGCACACGAT
>NW_015161969.1:776520-776657 GCF_001447785.1 Gekko japonicus | reverse complement strand
GAGTTAATCGTTTTATCGCTCGGCAGTACACCGGCTGAAGCGCATGCAGAGATCGAAGGGACATATCGATCCTACTCTAAATATATCAAGCAAAACAACTTGCCGGGCGAGATTGTTGTCAAATTTCTCCGACGACA
>NW_015161969.1:769642-775493 GCF_001447785.1 Gekko japonicus | reverse complement strand
ATATATATATATATATACTAAGATCATGGCATCCAGCCCCATCACTCCTTTGCAAATAGAAGGGGAAGTCATGGAAGCAGTGACAGAATTCACATTCCTGGGATCCAAGATCACTGCAGACTGTGACTGCTGCCATAAAATTAAAATACGCCTGCTCCTTGGGAGGAAAGTGATGGCAAACCTAGACAGCATAATAAAAAGTAGAGACATCACCCTGCCAACAAAAGTCCATATGGTCAAAGCAATGGTATTCCCAGTAGTAATGTATGGCTGTGAGAGCTGGAGCATAAGGAAGGCCGAGCGTCGAAGAATAGATGCTTTCGGATTATGGTTCTGGGGAAGACTCTTGAGAGTCCCTTGGACTGCCAGGAGATTGAATCAGTCAATCCTAAAAGAAATCAACCCTGACTGTTCCCTGGAAGGCCAGATACTGAAACTGAAGCTCAAATACTTTGGCCACCAAATGAGAAGGGAGCACTCACTGGAGAAGACCCTGATGCTGGGAAAGATTGAAGGTCAAAGAAGAAGAGGACAGCAAAGGATGAGATGGTTAGTGTTATTGATGCAATGAACATGAAATTAAGAAAACTCTGGAGGACGGCAGAAGACAGGAGGGCCTGGCATGATGATGGTCCATGGGGTTGCAAAGAGTCAGACTTGACTGTGCGACTTGAACAAAAAAAAAAAATAATAAGCAGTCCTGACTCCCTAAAGTATGCATTCGCATAGACTCAGCATAGGCTGGTTCACATTCACAGCAGCCCTCATATACATTCCTTAGGAGTGCATGGAGATGCCTGGTTAATTCATGGTAAGACCATGGAGCTGTAGTTGTGCTACTCACACCAACCATGTGTACAGCAGCCACTTGAGCCCTCTGCACACTTCCTGAATGCACAGAGAGGAACAGTGGGTATGAGTATGCTGACACCATCCCCTGACTTTGTGCCTGTGATCAGAGTTGTTTCTTTTTGAACGCTGTTGATCATGCTAAACATATGTACAGATACTAACTTCACATGTGGGTGCTGTGCTTATGAGCTGGTGATCAGGCAGAGGGAGAGGTCAGCACACTCATGTCCACTCTCCCTCCTCATGCATTCAGATAGATAGTTTGAAGAAACTGAGAATGAAAAGGTCCCTCCAGAGGCAGCTGCTAAAGAAGAACTGATGGTTGAGTGTGGTTCCTTCCATTCTAGGCATGCATAACAAGCAGCCGTTGTGGGTAGGGAGGCTCACGCTCGAAGTTTTATAGCTTTTATAAGTTCCAAGGCTCTGGGACCACTTGAGATCCCGCATGAGTGATGCACAGAAACAATGAAGAAGATGTGATACGTTTGACAACAGCAAAGGTTTCTGCTTAACAGCTCTCACACAGTCTCTAAATAAAGTAGGTATTTTTAGGCAGCATTGTTAATGGACCATCATACAACTCTCTTTTCTACATAGCATTGCTAATTTTAGCTCTGTACCTAAATATTTGGAAGGCAATTTAACTAAGTGAAGACAATGGACTTATCCAGCACCCATCTTACATCAGCAAAAATGATCTGTTGCACAAAGCACAAGAGTCTTAGTAAATTAATAGGTTGGAGCCAGCAGAAGATTCCACAGAAAGTGTTAACAGAACTAATCTTTCTCTTCTCCAGGCAGCCTGCTATTTGTCCCATTGTCTGAAGACTGGGAGACCCTCAGAAGAAAAATGTGCCGCAAAATTGGGCCTGCAGCAATAAGGGGAAATCAAGTTAAACTGCTTCTGTCCGCATCCCCTGCTGACACAAGCCATTAGCAGAAATGAGAGAAAGAGGCAATTATACCTGATTTCTCCTAATCCCTGCAGCACTCCATTCTGTGTTGCATTTTACTGGTGAGTTCCTACCATTCTTCTGACAGGAGTTTGGGGACAAATGGCAAGCTGTTTGTGGAAGAGGAAGTCAGAGACAAATCAGTTCAACTGGCTCTGTCTGTGAACTCTTCCACTGGATCCAATACATTAAATTAAATGCATTTGTCCTAATCTCTAAAAACAAGTCTTATTTAATAGAAATTACTTTAAAAATGTATCACCTTATAGTGATTCTACATATTTTTTTGTTTTCTCTTGGAAAACATAAGTGTACTTGTGTGTGCAGTAGGAGTTGTGCTGTTTATGATTTTTTTGTACAAAATTTCCTTAGTAGCTGGAGGTTCTTCAATAATATGCTGTAACTAGCAATTGCTTGTTGTAGACTTTTATTAATTCCCATCTGGGATAATAGTGTTATCAAAATATGTTAGGAATTGGTAGTTGCTTAAAAATCATTATATACAATATATGTGTAACTTTTTCCAATGAGAAAAAAAAATCATATTCTTAAAATGCATCTGGCGAGAAAAATATTTGATCAACGTAGATATGAAAGCAGATATTGTGAGATTGTCATTTGTTAAATGGTGAAGTTCTATTTTTTCACTCATAAGTAAAAGGTGATTATGCCATTTCCAAACCACCTTATTTTGTTCAGTAGTTCACAAACTTTAAATAACACAAACTCTGGAAAAAATTTAATTCCTTTCTTCTTTATATGCCACATTTAGTGATATCATCTATGCAAGTACCCTCTACACTAGTGACACATGTCACAGCTGTCTTGCAGACAATTGACTCCACCTAATTTGGCTTGGCTGCTGTATGGATAAGTATATTTTAATATATGCAACTTGGGACTGTATCTGACACAAGCTATGCATTGTATAGATATAATTTTATTTTCACCTTTGCTGTCAAATAGTTGCCCCCAGTCACAGCTGCTTAATGATCAAGCTCTATTGCAACCAGTGCTACAACAAAAAAGGTGTGTAATTTTAAGGATGTGGAGAGTATAATTCTTTTGGTGAAGAAATGGAAATAGTATAGCATCCTTTGATCTGAATGTATGTCATCGTTGATTACATATTTTCATTTTAACTATGAAAAGCAGATTTCCATGCTCTCATGTGTGTGCATAGCTGAAATTGGATAAAAATATAAAACAAAAAAATGTGTATAAATTGATGAATTAAAATATATTTGGGGGAAGTACTTCAGTAATAGAATATGTCAGAAGATTCTGAAAAATTGCTGCTTTGTATAGAATTATTGGGCTGCTACTATCCTTGAACTGATTGACAAGTAGCCAGATGATGCTAAAATCTGTACTCAAATACGGTATCTTGAGATTGATAAGCATGTGGAAGAAATTTTTGTCATATTATATGGTACTGAATTGATGGAGTTGATTTAAAGATGAATTAAGATTAAGCAATTCCCATTCATGGCATTATCAGATTCACCCTTCAAAATATGTAGAAAACAGAGATATTCTAAATTAAGTTTAAGAGATTCCATAAAACAGACATTTTTTGCTGTGTTTAAGTGCATTGCTTTGATACCTTTACAATGGATGCAGCAGATAATAAGTGCTTTCCAGACTAAAAGAAGACATCCGAATAAGAAAGAAATCATTCCAGGAAATGCTAAAATAATGTCATGTGAAATTGTCATAGGTATAGCTTACTGAGGATGGATATTCTATGCAAGGCAGATTCCAAATTATTTTAAGCTTTGCAAATCAGTCTGCACACAAAGAAGCTGGAATGGTAATTTCCACTGTAAAAGCTAAGCAGTACTGCATTATGCAAGTTTAATTATCAGCCTTTTATCAACTAAACCACATACCCTTGTGACTTTTCTCTTATGAATGTACATTGTGTATTGTTTATAGCATGCTTAGTAATTGTGAATGATTCTAAAATGAAGGGTTTTACAGAGTGCTGAAATATCTAGGGGACATCAAGTACCTGTAAATATAGAAAAAAATCCCACAAATGTTGAGAAAGCTATATAATTAAAATCACCAGTGGTTCTACAAGAAGGAAAGTGAACATATAATTTAAAATCCAGTTTGGCATTTATTTTAAAGTTTTAAAGGAGCAGTGTACCGTATGAATAAAGGAGAAAGCACAAAGGTCAATTATGGGTGAGCCCTTAGGGCTCACAGATCTCATGGAGGGTGATAACCATATGTCCAACTTCCCATGTCCCAGCAGAAGTGCTTCTTTCACTTAATTCTGTGTAACAAAGAAACTGGCTTTGAGATAATGCAGAAGACTGTGTGGAAATTATATTTCTTCACATAATGTGTATTTCGGATGTCCTATACCTCAAAATTCATAAACTTGTCTAATAGATGTTGATACTATTTCCCTTCATGAATGTCCAGCTTCATGGATTTTATAGCTCTTTTTGAGCCAACTCACTATGACTGTGGTCACACGGCAGGGTTAGCACAGTCTAGCCCCAATTCACATTTCTCCATTATTTTTTGTGATGGAGAAATTTGATCAGACATCCCATCCTTAACCCACTTCACCTTGCACTCACCACATGGAGGACCAATCAGATGGCAGTGATGAAGTGGAGCTTTTCTTTATTATTTGTCCTTTGGGCATGTGCATAAGTGCTTATGGGAAGTATCACTTCAAATTCCTGGCAGCTAGTGGCCAATGGAATTGCAAAATGAGGCTGCTGGGATTTGTAGTGCAGCTGTGAGGGCAGTGTTTTTTAAACTGTGCTTTAAAAAAATTAAATGTTTCAAAAGTTTCAAAGCTGGGGGGAGGGAATAGAGAAGCCTCATCCTGTGTCCTGTGTGCTGACATTTTTATTTAAAAGCTTGGAACAAAGCTGGAGTCATGGCATCGTTCTCAGACTGCCTCCTCCCCCCTCCCTCTCTGGAAAAACCCACAACTTTTCAATTAACCCCTTTCCCAACCATGTGTGCCACAAAACTGTAGGCAGAAAACAGCTGAAGCACATAGGCATCTTTTTTTTGTAAGAATTTAAAATGTTTTTAAAAGAGAAACACATGGGGCAACGGTCTGCTTAAATGCACACCACTAAATGAATTTTTAAAATGGTGCCGATTCAAGTGTGCTCTCTAGCTTCCCAAATGGCTTGATTTCACAAGAGAAAGTTCAGACATCAGGAATTACATGGAGAGACCAGTTCAATCTGTAAAGGTCTGCTTTTTCCCCCTTGGTGTTGGGAAAGTCAACTGTGAGTACAGGCCACCAACAACTGCAGAATGGGAGACAGATGTCACTGTCTGAATGATCATTTTAATCCATAAGGGAGAAGCAATGAAATTGGGTCAAATAGCCCATCTGATCACAGCCTAACTCAAGGTAGACCACACAAAAGGTATGAGGACCAACTTTCAGTATGAAAATGTAGAGATGGTTGTGGAGAAATATTTTACCATATTCTACAAGATAAATATACTGACTTTGATCATAATTGATCACATCAGTAAAGATAATCAAAATAGTGTAAAGAATTTAGTAAATTCAGATATATTTACATGAGCTACTGAACATAGGTATCTAAATTATAGTACTTGGAACTTGCAGAAAAAATATTTAAAGCCACTGCATTACAGAACATCCTGAAAAACAGAACAAATATGCTGGATCTTTTCCAAAACTGTAAGAGAATTTTGTCACCAAGAAATTTACAGTATACTGTAACAAAGTGAGGGCTGTCCCACTTGAATGAAGACAAACTCTAAGTCTTCATAATGGTTGGACTTCCGGTTTTGGTGATTCACTGACAGGCGCATTTCATCAAGCTCCGATTAATGCGGCCCATGATTGTAGCGGACAGGAGGGGTACCGGACAATTCCAGAACCCCCAGAGCCCTCAGAGGGGGCTTGTAGCTTGGGGTGTGAGAGGTGCTGCTCCTGAGACGACAGCCGAAGGATTGAGGCTCCTCTTTGCCCCAACAGGTCCCACCGCTACGAGACCAGCAATGGCAACAGAGACGCACATCGGGGA
>NW_015161969.1:765630-769614 GCF_001447785.1 Gekko japonicus | reverse complement strand
CCTACCTTATTGAAGCAAGTAACCAATGAAGCGTGTGTCCATGTGTCCTTAAAACAGACAAACATCTAAGCAGACAGCTTCCCCCAAATCCTCAAACTTAAAAGTGGAGGGAATCAAGCTGCACTCACCCCGGGAGAGAAAAGAAGCAATTTTAGGAGATAAAGGGGGGGAAAGCTGATTGGAAAGCATCTTATAGCCCAAATAGGGTGCAGACTGGTTAAAGAGTGAGATCTAATAAACTTACAGAGACTTTTTGGAACTTTTTCCTAATGTAAACAATGCCACATTGGGCTGAAAAAATGGCACCGAAAGTGAAATCTTCTTCAGGAACTGCTAGCTCAGCAGCTTCTGCTTCCAAACCGGAAGAAACCATAGACTTTCCTAATGTGATAGTCACTGCATTGCACCCTCTACTGGACCAGATGACCCATCTTAATAATAACTTTGAAACTCTCCAAAAATAGCTAAAAGAAACTAATATAAAACAGGAAAAAAAGCAAAGTCTGAGAAAAGTTGATGCTAAGACAAAAGTGTTAAATCAGAGACTGGAGGCAGTGGAAAAAGAGAAAGACTCTGATAAACAACAGCTGCTACAACTACAAATGGAAAAATCATCATATATCCTAAGATTCCAGGGTATTCCGGAACAAAAAGGAGAAAACCTCAAGGAGATTTTAAGCAAAGCCCTGGCACCGGTAGTAGATCTTAAAGTGGAATTTATAGAAAGCGAGATGGACGTGGTCTATCGGACTTATCCAGACTACATCAAAAAAAATAAACTACCAGGTGAAATATTTGTGAAATTCTTGAAGAGGTCTACCAGAGATGTAATACTTAAAGCGACTAATGGGATTATTCTAAAAATCAAAGGAGAAGAAATTAGAATCTTAAAAGACATTCCATTTGAGATAAGAAAGAAGAGACAACAATACAAAAAACTGACTACTTTTTACAGAAAAATTCCACTCCCTACAGATGGATCTTATCAGAGGGACTTATCTTCAATTTTAAGGAGAAAAAAATAAAAAATAGACTCTGTTGCAAAAGCTAAAGCATTTTTGGAGCAGCATCAAAAAATAGAGAAATAGAAAGGGAAAGTGGAGGACAACAATGCAGAGCAAGATAACAGCGAAAATGGATCGGGAAGTAGTGGCGGTACACCGAACAGACCCTCAGGAGAAGACTCTGAATCTGATATGGGAGCAGCCACGCCCAAACTCCTCAAAGTCAGATGGGACTATGACAAAGATAAGCATAAAAGGAAAAAGAAGAAACAATTGAATCAATTCTGGAAGTTTAATTTTATTAAGTCTAATGTAACAGAACACACCTACTTGGCTAATATTGTTTGTGCTGAATTATATTTAAAACGGTTAATCTCATCCTTCATCTTTAGAATGTTAAAGCTAAGGGAAACTTTGAAATAAGCTATTTGTATCGTATTAGATCCTTGTTTAGCTTTAGGTTTTAGTTAATATTTCCTTATCCCTTGCCCTGTGTAGTATGTAGTGAAAATGCAATAAAAAGTTTTTTTTAATGGTTAATGGGTGTATTTTATTTCAATGTCCATGAAAAAGGTAAAAGTATTTTTAAGCGGTCACTGAATTTCCTCTCAAAACAATCCCTATGTTGTACATCAGTTCTATTCCATGTTACTAAGTTAGTAAGACATAAGACATGTTTCCAGTTCAGGAAATCAGTGTCATCCATATATTCATTTTTCTGGGTACTTTCAGTGCATTAAATGAGATGAAGGTAGCAATAAACATAGAAAGGGACAACCTAGCCATTACCTGGTTGGAAAATTCCAAGAGATTGCTCTTCAGGAACACAGTATATTTAAGAACTATTAAGTAAATCTACCATAAAGTATATAACACTTCTTACCACCCATTACTGTAATTCCAGCTAAACTGTTTTTTGATGCTTATCAAACAGTTTTTCTTATCATGACATTAAAATGCACTTTCACCATTTATATATATGTATGCCTACCAGTACAACTCTATGCAGAGTTACTCCTGTCTAAAGCCACTGAAGTCAATGGTCTTTCACTGGAATAATTCTACACTGGATTGCACTAAAAAGCTGACAGCATGCTTACAGTAAGACTGAATTTTATTATTTAAAAAAACCTCTGTAATTCATTATTTTGTATTCTCTTTTAAAGCTACAACTAAGTACACACACACATACACACAGATGATTAAATAATAATCCTAAACAAATTATGTTCCGTCTGACGCTTTGTCAACGAACACCTTCTGGACATGATTCAACGCACGAGCCAGGGTCAAGTAGAATTAAATCATTTTTATTATTACATTCCACATGCATTCATAGAGTCTACTCACATCTTTGTAATCTAATTCATCTCATGGTGAAAAAGATGGTTGTCCCCACTCCTTGCCGGTTATAGAGAACAAAGGCTACAGGAAGAGAGTTGTAATTCGAACCCTCCCGCGCCTCTGTGTGCCGAATGCGGTAGGGTGTCTAACTAAAGACTTCAATTCCCAGGAACCACTGCTCTTAAAGCTATCTGGCAGTTCTGCTTAACTACAGTTTCAAACGCTGGCTGGGACAGCACACTCCCCGCCTGGAATCCTATGGGTTCCACTACCCACATGCATTGCTAACAAGCCTTACATCTATAACTATGCACAATTGGCATGCTATACTGCTAACTATGTTCTATACAAAAATAAGACATGCAAAACTTGAGTCTTCAATCTTCAAGTTCTTCTTTGGTGCAGAGCAGGACCACCTTTGTGACTGGCCTAGTGAAAGTCTTGGTTGGCCAAGGGCGT
The DNA here is from genome assembly GCF_001447785.1 of Gekko japonicus. Lineage (NCBI taxonomy): Eukaryota > Metazoa > Chordata > Lepidosauria > Squamata > Gekkonidae > Gekko > Gekko japonicus. The sequence continues at coordinate 766,807 of NW_015161969.1, read as the reverse complement.
TCCTGTGGGCCATCACATGTGACGACTCTGACATCAATCTTGCGGACCAGTCCATCTTTGCCAGGCAAGGCCCGATCTACAAGTTCTATGGGCCATGAGTTGCGGGGTGCGTCTTTGTCCCTCAGCAACACGACGTCTCCTTCCTGCAGGTTAGGCTTGTCCTCTTCCCATTTGCATCGACTCTGTAAAGTTGGAAGATATTCTTGCTTCCAGCGCTTCCAGAAGGTGTTCGCTAGGAGTTGAACTTGCCTCCACTGTTGCTTGAACATGTCTTTGGGCGTGAAGGTCCCTTGAGGTGCTGGCCATTTGCCTGTCTTTAGTGTCAGCAAAGTTGCTGGTGTCAGAATGGTTGGGTTCTCAGGATCCGAGGACACTGGAACTAGAGGTCTTGCGTTGATGATGGCAGAGACTTCCGCTAGGAGAGTAGACAATGTCTCGTGCGTGAGGGAAGGTGTTCCTGCCAGCATGGAATCTAGAATCCTGTGTGCGATGCCTATCATGCACTCCCACACTCCTCCCATATGTGAGGCGTGGGGAGGATTGAATATCCATATACAATTCTGGGCGCTCAGATAATCGTTGAGATCGGTGCTCGTGTTGATTCCTAGCTCCCTGCATGCTCCAACAAAGTTCGTGCCACAGTCTGACCGGAGGAGCTTGACAGGACCACGTATGGCGAGGAATCTCCTAAGGGCATTTATGAAGGTGGAGGTATCCATGGACTCGATTACCTTGATATGAACAGCTCTGATACTCAGGCACGTGAAGAGCACGGCCCGATGCTTGCTGTTTGCCTGCCCTCCTCTTGTTTTTCGTGTCACCACACTCCAGGGTCCGAACACATCGAGACCCACATTGGTAAAGGGGGGCTCTGTGCTGAGACGGTCCGGTGGTAGATCGGCCATCTTCTGCTGCTGATAGAGCCCCTTGAGCTTACGACACGGTATACATCTCCGAAGTACGGCGGCAATGCATCTCTTTGATCCAACGATCCACAGGCCTGCTGCCCTGATGGTTCCTTCTGTGAGATGTCGTCCTTGGTGCTGGATCTGTTCGTGGTAATGTCGCACCAGCAAGAGGGTGATGTGCTGCCGAGCTGGGAGGATGACTGGATTCATCACTGCTGGTACCACATCAGCTGCATTGAGGCACCCCCCTACTCGAAGTATCCCATCGT
>NW_015161969.1:763415-763565 GCF_001447785.1 Gekko japonicus | reverse complement strand
CGACGGCTGTCCTCCCGGCCGTGTGCTGGACCCCAGCACACGTCTTCAGAGTATACTGGAGTTCTTCACTCTGAATATCAAAGAGCTCGAAGAAAGCCGGACTGGCTAAGGACTGGTTGCTCTGCCAGTCTAAGATGACGTACATCTTCG
>NW_015161969.1:757844-763402 GCF_001447785.1 Gekko japonicus | reverse complement strand
AGGGAAAACCTTGGCGAGACATATCTGATGGCAGGACCGTTGAGTCTTTGCGGCGCCACAAACCTGGGTACAATGGGTGCCAACCTGCTGAGTGGGAGTACTCGATGCTTCTTCTGAAGTTGTTGTGGTGGGGGAGTCAGGCATGGGTTGCTGTGGCGTATCAGAGTCCAGATGCAGGGCGCCAGGGTGCTTTGGGCTGCTACACACGTGACACTTGATAGCAGCTGTGCAGTCCTTAGATCTGTGCTCCTTGAACTCACAGCACCTGAAGCATAACTGGTACTCCTTGATCAAAGCCTTCCGCTCCTCCAATGTCATTGTTCTGAACTCCCTGCACTTGTTCAGAGGGTGCGGTTTCTTGTGAAACAGACAAAACGGCTCTGGCGTCTACTTCAGCGTAGTTGCCTTCCGTTCCAGAGGTCTCTCCCTTGGTTTAGGCGGGATGGCAGACATCTCTGTCTTCTGCACAGACACTGCTGTCTTAGCCCTGGTTCCTCGTTGAGGTGCTTTTTCAATGTGAGAGCCCACACAGTTTGTAGACCATCCACACTGAGCATCGTTCCGAGTCACCACAGCCTGTGCGACAAAATTTACAAGGTACGAGAAGGGAGGGTACATACCCCGACATGCAACCTTGTAGGCGACTACTGCTTTACTCCATTCGTCCTGCAGTGCAGGCGGCAACTTCTCCTGGATCTCCAAATGCTCCGTGCATTGGTCGAGACTGGCGAGTCCTGGTAATGCTGGATCCTCTTTCGCTGCCTGCAGGTTTTCAAGGAGATCAGCTAAATCCCATAGCTTCTTAGGGTTCTCATCCATTACCGGGGGGAAACTCTTCAATTGTTCCTTGAGTGCAGTCTCCACAGCCGTCGATGATCCGTAATGGGTGTTGAGCCGCGCCCAAACGCGTGCTAAGGCCCTTTCCGGAGTCTTTTTTTTTTGTATAAAGATTTTATTGACTCCCCTAAAAAGGGGAGGAGTTTCGCTTAAAAAGAAAAATAGGGAAGGTATATAGTGGGACGAAGAGAAAGCTGAGTGATCTATTAACTGTTAGATTAAATACTTTGTGATGCCAAAGAAAGAGGAGGTCTACAAATGCCAAATCTTAGACTATATTATGAAGCGGTTTGTCTAACATGGATGGATCAATGGGTGAAGCTTGAAAATGACAGATTGTTGGGGTTGGAAGGGCATGATTGTAGATTTGGCTGGCATGCATATTTATGGTATGACAAGATAAAAATGGACAGTTTTTTTAAACTTCACTTGGTGAGAAAAGCTTTGTATATGGTATGGACAAGATATAAGAAGTACCAGAGTGACTTAAGACCATTGTGGATTGTACCAGTAGAAGTGTTGATATCTTACTCAAGACAGCGAGGTAGAGACTGGTTGCCATATAGAGATTTAATTAAAAAAGAGGGAACAGAGTGGGTAATGAAAAAGCAGAATGAAATTGAATATGAATATGAGTGGTTGAAATATATGCAGATTTATGATCTTTTTAGATCTGACAAAAAAAACTATGGTTTTAGAGAGGAAAAAAATGAAATTGAAAAGGTATGGGAGAGTGGAGGAGGAAAAAATATTTCTAAAATGTATAAGGTGTTGTTAAAATGGTATACTGAAGATGAAACTGTTAAAGAACAAATGTTAAAATGGGCTATTAATATGAATAAGGAAGTGGATATGGAAACTTGGGAATATTTGTGGAAAAACTCTATTAAGATCTCGACATGTACTAATGTTAAAGAAAATTGTTATAAGATGATGTATAGGTGGTACATGACACCTAAGAAGATTGCAAATATGAATCAAAATATGTCAAACAAATGCTGGAAATGTAAGAGGCATGAGGGCTCATTTTATCATATGTGGTGGACTTGTGAGAAAGCTGTAGACTTTTGGACAAAAGTCCACAATGAAATGCAAAAAATATTGAAATGTTCTTTTAAAAAAGCACCGGAAATTCTGCTTTTGGGACTTAAAATGGAAGAAGTCAATACGACTAAAAAGACTTTACTCTGGTACCTGATAGTGACAGCGAGAATGATTTATGCTCAGTTTTGGAAGACAGAAAAGGTACCAGAGGTTGAAGAATGGATACAAAAAGTTCTGTTCATGGCACAAATGGATAAGATTACAAAAAAACTGAATAACAAAGAAGACGATGAGTTTTTTGGAGAATGGAATGATTTTAAAATTTATCTGGAAAAGAACTGGGATGTGAAACAAAACTTAATATGTTTAGATCAATATTAAGTCAAACGATGTTATCTTTAGATTGTAATGATGAAAAACTGATATTGTTGATGATATGAAGTAATTTGGAGCAGGGGTGGAAGCATTGTGGGAAGCCATTGGAGGGAGGGGAGGAACTGGGAATGGGGTAGACAATTGATAGAATGAAATGTTTTATATGTTGTATTCCTGAGAAAATAAAATTTGTTTACCAAAAAAAAAAAGATTAAACTGTTAGTAATGTCCAATCATCAAAGGCTTCTTCTGCGTGTTGTCAAACATCTTTTTTCCATTCCAGTTACTTTCTGTGTTAGTATGTTAGTAATGTTCCTTTGAATTTCTGTTAAAAAGTCTCTTCAGGGCACATTCAAAACCGCTTCTTTTACGTGCTGGTTACTTTTCCACTCTCAGTGACGGGAGGGGCTTCCTCACATCTTTGTAATCTAATTAATCTCACTAGCTCATGGTGAAAAAGATGGTTGTCCCCACTCCTTGCTGGTTATAGAGAACAAAGGCTACAGGAAGAGAGTTGTAATTCGTACCCTCCCGCGCCTCTGTGTGCTGGATGCGGTGGGGTGTCTAACTAAAGACTTCAATTCCCAGGAACCACTGCTCTTAAAGCTATCTGGCAGTTCTGCTTTATTACAGTCTCAAACGCTGGCTGGGACAGCACAAATGATGAAACATTCCCTCTCTGATTCTCTTTATATATCAGTAGATATGGTTTTGATATTTCAATTTCCACCTAAATCTTCTACAATGGGTTTAAAATACTGTAGTGCTTCCTTGAATTTCAGACTTATGGTAAAGAAGATGTCCTATGTGCAGCTTTAAAAAAATTAAGATACAAAACCCTTGGATTTTGTATCTTAAGAATGAATATATTCATTGATTCATTCTTATTTGCTTCTACATAGAAACAAAATATTTATAACATTAGAGTCAGACTATTAGCCACTATTTTCATATACTTATTATTCAGTAATCACTACCCAATTTAATATGTGCATTTAGACTTTCCTCCTGGTGCTTGCCTGTGACCTTCACTAGATGATTGAAATGCAAAAGCTTTCTCCTAAGGGAGGGTAAATTTGTCCATTTGGGCTGCAGTTCTAGCCCACCAAACAGCAGATCCTGATAGTCATGCCATATTCAAATAAACTATATGCATAAGATTTGATATATAGAAGTAGTGAAGCAGTGTGTTTGGATTACAGTTAATTCACATAAAATTGTTTTTCTCATACTAATTCATCTTAGAAAAGGAAGCAAAGAGCAAGAATTGTTAATACTATTTTCAAATCAAGACTGAATATAATGAATATATTTTATCATGGTTTTTGCTTTAAATGGAGTAAAATACAGTGGTCTTTAATAATGATTATACATACACATTTTTTAATCATCATCATCTCATAGGGAAATATAAGATGCTTTGAAATCCTCCTAGTTAAATTAGGGACATTATACTTGACTTTCTACCTTGTGCATTCCTATGGAAGATGCAGATTACAGAAATTAAAATAAATAAAACAGCTTTGGTTGGTTGTAGAGAGTTCTACTCAGCTGCATGATGGGTCTTTAGTGGTATGGCCTTCACATGCCATTTATTCTTCCTACAAACTGGAATGTGTAGTGCAGTTGTTTCTTAATATGGTTATCCAAACAATCTGACACCCAGAGACAAAACCCCAAAACATTGCATAGTGTTTAACCACTACATACTACACAGAGTGAAATATTGAGATTATGAATGCAAACGAGGAAAATGCAATAGCACATTCTTCACTATATAGAATCACTACACTGCTGCACTATAGAAGGGATCCTCAACCTCGTTGAACCTATGGGTCCTTTTGGGATTTTGAGAACAGTTAGTGAGCACCACCACAAAAAAATGGCTATTATTGAATCTGAGGCCAATCACAAAATGTTGGAAAATTCCAAGCCAAGTGTTGTCCTGTGATAGATGCAGCTGTTTCCAAATGGATACTCCCAGAACGCATAAAAGTGATGTCTCTTGGGTTTTTCTGAAACACGTTCTGTTCCAGTGAGGTGGTAGAAAGCCTGTTTGGTTTGAGGATGGAAGTGAACACCAGGAAATACATAGATGGGCACCATGGTGGCCATCAGCACCAAGCTGAGGATCAATACATGCTATAGCATGTATGTGTGAAAATAATCTAACAAAAAGATAGTGCCAGTAAAATAGATAAGCAAGGGATTGTTGTTTCTTATGTCTAGAGTCCTAGTGTCTTGTTACACAGTTTATATTGGACAGAGAGAAAGGGCTCTTTTTAATGCTGAAAGTGTAATTTTAAAAAAACTGCAATCTTGTTTTTTAAAGCTCCCTGGGAAGCCATTTTTGTTAACTGTTTATTTTATTCATCATATCTTTGTTAAGGAAGCTACACTGTGTTCATCTGTTAAAAGATTCTCCACGTGGAAAGCTATATTGAATTGAGTAAACATATGAGACCCAAATGGCACATTGACTAAATACAATATTCAATTGTCAAAATAAAAATATTATTTTGAGTAGGAAAATAACCTCATGCAGAATTTATATATATTACAGACTGAAAGAAAAATACAGAATTAAAAGCTTAAATGTTGCAGTAGGGTGTGGAGAGGCTACACATTTAAATTGTGTTTATTATCATAAACCCAGGAGCATATAATGCCACTTTGCATGTCTGAGCACACTGCAGATCAACCATCAAACAATTAAAATCCTTCATTTGGCAGAATGATACAAAGCATTCATATCTAAATGGAACGGCTGGAAGAGAACAGATTTCATCCAATTCTTTCCTGTTGCTTAATAACATATCATATTTGGATGGATAAATTATATGGCACTGTTTCCAACAGAGGTGACTTGATTACTCAAATTCACCTGCTTGGTTGCTCAGTTTCCTTATATTCATTGCACACCTGTGTCTATAGAAAGCTAGTGTGAAGAAGACACTGCTATTTGCTATATAAATATGTAAATATGTATGTTACATTTGCGCTATAAAACAAATGTATGCCCTGGCCATGGTTCGCCAGTAACATCTCAGTGTACTTGTGCTAAATACAGACAATTGTTTGGTTGGGTTATTATTTTATTTCTCTGGTTTGTAACAGACAAACCGAAGTACTCTGTTGATACAAATACCAAAAAAAAAAAGTTCCAAGAGGTGCTCTGAAGAAATTCTGTACCTGCTTTCATTTTCAGAGGCAGGGAAAAACCAGACTTTATTAATGAATCACATGTAGCTGATTATGTTGAAAGCAAAATTTTATCTATATACTTACCTTAATACACAGGT
>NW_015161969.1:692085-757821 GCF_001447785.1 Gekko japonicus | reverse complement strand
GGAAGACATATGGGTCAATCCTAAGAATGCTTTCCTGGAAGTAACCTTATAATTGTAACATGTTTTTAGTGTCACTTTGCATATCTTGAACATCATCATGTTACAAGTTAATTTGCTGATCATTCTCTGCCCAGAAGTTTGAATGTTGACTGCCATTCTAATTTATTTGATACAGTGTGCACGCACACAAAAGCTCAGACCTTGAATAAACCTTTGTTGGTCTTAAAGGTGCCATTGGACTCTAAAATTGTTCCTGGAAGTAAATCTCTGAATATACCTGAGTAGGATTCTGAGTAATGTTTGAGTCCAGTGGCACCTTTAAGACTTCGTTGGTCTCAAACTTTGTTCGGTTGCTTCAGATCAACACGGCTACCCATCTGAATAAGGATTCTGAGTTAGACCAGTTTAAGAAAATATTCAGTGAAGGCCATTTATCATTTAGTAAACATTTATTGTGTGTTTTCTACTTTCCTAATGAAGGCAACATTCCTGGTACCCAAATCCTGAACACCTCTGCTAATAAATCTGCCTGCAGCCCTAGAGTAACAGGTCCACATTGTTCACACTAACATAATGGTTAGAATATATCAATAATGCTATGGTTGGTATCTTACATCAAAATCACTTGTTTGCTAAAGAAGCAATTGTTCAGGATATCGGGTTGTTAAGGGCCTTGATGAACCAACAAAATGATCCAATTATATGACACTAAATACTTGGAAGATATGTCACAAGTCTTGGGTAAATATGTGTAGGGCAATCCCAAATGATGTTATCAGTGGTAACTACTCCACATGCTTTCAAAAATATTTGTTTCAAATGTGTTTTAAACTAGAATATAAAATATGTTCTTGTCTTTAGAACAGCATAAAACTTGATGGATGACTTGACAATAAAAAACGCAACTAATGATGGGGTTTATATGTACTAAATAAGGTAAATTAGCTTAACATTCATTTCTTCCCTTATATTCAAATTTTACAAATATACATTAATGGGGGGGGAGCATGGCTTTAATCCAGAGATTTTGCATATTTTACATAATGAGAGAGTGAATCTCTGACAAATTGGAGAGGGTGGGTATCTATCATTATCTTGCCCCTCTTGAAAAATCCCTTAAGATATTTGAATGATAAGTTTATGGAACTGCTTAGACAGAATAGTCAGTCTGACCCAGCACAGGTAAAAGATTTTGCATAATTTGTGCGCACAAAGACCTCCTGCTGCACAGCACTTTTGTGGCTTGCAAGACAGGGGTGATGTTTTTAGATTACAACTACTGATTGTCTTTCAAATTAAACCCCCTCTTAGTTAGAGTTCTGAACAACATGATTTCATTTATTCCCCCCCCCCCCTAAATACAAGTAGTATATTGCTATAGATTTCTCTTCCAAACATTACTGACTACACTGGACACAAATTTTCAGACAGTAGAAACGTACTTCTCTGGGCATTGGTAGATAATGCTTGAGTTTGTGGGACTCTGTCTAGCTGTATAGCAGTATTTTCAGTGCTGATATGTGGGAAACAGGCAAGCATTTAGCGCCAATTCTAAATATCATGCAGAATATTTTACTTAGTAACAGAAAACTGAACAGGGTACCCTAAACAAACCAAGTACTCCAAAAGTGATTATTAGTTAAATTTCAAAACTGACAGAAATGTATGCTGCAGCTTTAATTGCTGTGTTAGGAAAGTGTTTCACCAAGTGGTACCCTCTACTGGACATATGGCACAAAGCCATGGGGTGCACAGTCTTTTGCTCTCTGTCTCTTGCTTGTACTAAAAAACCCCAACAACTCACTTTCCCCCTTACCACCCGCTTGCCATTTGAGAGAATACACTAGCAGAAGCAAGGAATCCTTTGTGGTACTTTCTGTAATCTCTCCTATTGCCTCTCCACCAAAACTGCTTGTGTGGCAGTTTTGCATCACAGGGGCTACGGTCACACACACGAAATAATCCACTTTCAAATTGGATTTTGCCGGTTCACACAGTAAAAATCCAGTTGGAAAGTACACTGAAAGTGGATTGAAAGTTGATTATTACCGCAGCCAGGGATGGTCTTTCGAGCACCAGTGCAACACAGCCAATGATTGCTGGCTGTTTTACTATGGCTGGCTTTTTTTCAAAAGGATGAAGTGCTCTACTTGAAATCCTGTGCTTTTACATTTTCAGGTAATTTGTGAAGGAGTATCATAGAAGATACATGTTTCAATGCCTCTGAAGAAGTGGGCATCTACACATGCTGCAGCTGAATTCAGACTGGCAGGTCCCATATAGGCATGTTTCACAAACGGATTAAAGGGGCCGGTTCACACAGGCAGAGCTGTCAGGCGCTCTCCAGCCATACTCAACCCGTCCTATGACGATTCCCTACCACATTAAAAAAAGTACCAGGTGAAAGTGTTAGCAAACCCTGGAGAGCGTGTTGATCCCGCTTCCCGGAAGTGTGCATGCTAAAAGCTGCAAACAAGCCGCACTGCTGCACCTATGCACATAGGCACATGTCACCAGAGTGAAAAAAAAGCCACTTACAGCCGCACCTCTGCCAGGGGCAGGCCAACAGTGTGAACGCTCCCTTTAGCCTCCTCCCCGGTATGCTCCCGCATCAGTCGGTGCAGTGTGACCGGAAATACCCGGAACAAGTTGTTCTGGGTCTTTTTGCCACGACTCCTTTGCGCTTCATACTGCCAGTCTGAACTCAGCCTAAGTCTCTCAGTTCTTTGTTTATATCCTGAATTGAACTTTGTTGGTCTTGGAGGTGCTACTAGGCTCAAACGTAGCTCTCACATCTGTTTGTTAACTCTTGGATTTATATGCTAATTTGCTGCCATTCACAGGTCCTACCAACTGTTTTAATTCAATCTCAGATATACTTATTACCCAGTTACTTATGCATCTTGACTCTAACTAGGCCTTCCTGGCAACTAATTGCCCCCTACCTATATATAAGGCATAAGGAAAACTGTTCCAATGTATCTGATGAACTGTGCATGCACATATAAGCTTATACCCAGAATTAAACTTTGTTGGTGTTAAAGGTACCACTGGACTCAAACTTCGTTATATAAGATATATGTTTACTTTTATCCATCTCTTAGGTTTTTTCCAGCTTGCTGATTGCCATAGCAGTTCTTATGTAAACTGCAATTCAGGAAAAACTTTAAAATCATGTCTTAAATTTTCACAAGGCTATATACATAATAATAAATCCTCACAACATCCCTGTGAGGTAGGGAATTTCTAAATGTACAAGTGAGAAAAATGCCAAGCCAGAGATCCTGTGAATGCCATATATAGTACATTCCTTACTCACTACATGAGACTTTTTGCTTTCATCTGTTTTTCATAGAAAATACAATTGTGAAAATGGAAAGAAAAACTGAATAACCATTGCATTTTAATAGAAAAGACCCAAAGAACCTGGGTGCATCCTTTATTTGAAAGTACAATTCCAGGTAAAACAGATTTTGCCACCCTAGAAACTTAACTGAAAGGTCAAAAGTGGGTCCCCAATATATCATTAAAGAGAAGATTACAAGTGTTTTATTGAAAAACTGAGACATTATTTGGATGGGCTGAACTTTTAGGTAGACAGAAGTCTAGATCAAGTGTAAGTAGCAGGAAGACAAATGTCGCACTTTCCCCCTAAATGTGTATAGATTGAACATTATGATAAATAAAAGATAATTAGATCTTGCATGGGATGGCAAATTGAAAATACGTATTTCTGAGTCACACATGTTTATTGAACAAAATAAAGGTATGGTAAGCTGACAGGTTTAAATTGGTAATGTCATGGGGGGAAATGAAGCAACAGAAACCAATATGTATTATTCATTAATTCCAAAAATATGATTTTTAACCATTTGTTATTTAACTAGAGGATGTTATCTACAGCAAATCATGTACCACAAAATCTATATTCTGCTGCAAAATAAAGTAGTCTTCATCTGCTGACCAGAGCCCTTGCTTTAGCCAGATTGGAATAGCACTGGGAATTCTTATTGTTATTAGGGTTCTGTTAGTAGCAGTAGTTGCAAACATATATGTTTGCCAGGAACAACTCACAATTTGTGCATAGTTGAGTCTTCGAAACTGAGCAAATTTGCTCTCAATATCTCGCCAGCGCTTGCTGAGCTGTATCAGGGTTGGTTCCACTGCTTTTGCAGCCCCATCCTTAGACAAGCGATCAGCTTGCCTCTGTACCGCATTCAGCTCTTCTTTCTTCTTCTCCAATTCTCGATCAATTTCCTATTGAGCAAAACCAATACATGGCCCAGGAAAATTAGCTAACTAGAGCAATCAACTCCTAAGAATTAACATTATATTTCTTTTAGATTTTTTCCCCTCATGTTGTTGGTACAAACAAACAAAAAAATTACACTTATTTTTAAATTTTAATTTACATTAAAACAGAACAAACATAGGTGAGACTTGAATTGTCCAGCAAGTTAAATTTAGATATTTAAGTGACTAACATATTTTGAAAAGCTGTTCAAAGCAGGCCAAAGACTGTCTATTTTTTTTATTTGCGTAGTGTGGAAGATACTTGGCTCACTGTAATCTATAGGAATCGTATACTAAATACCCATTGTGTCAGTTTCACAGCTAGAGGTTTGTGTTTTTTTAATAGCTTTTGTATACTATTATAGAAAACTCAACAGAGAATGAAGCAAAAGAAGACGATGCAAAATAAACAAGGCAATTTTTTGAGAACATGTAAGCATTCTTTAGACTTTAGACAATGATGTATGAATATGTTCTGATGAATATGAATGTGCTAACATGAAAAAGAGTTCATCCATATACCGATAAGTCATTTGATCATCTGGAATAAAGATACAGAGCCAGTTAATTTTCTTTTCTAGAAAACAGCCAGTATTTTTCTAAAGACAATACATTTGACATATGAAAAAAAGCATTTTTTGTTAAATTCATTTCTTGTTTTGTATGATACAGTATTCACAAGAATTAGAAGAACAGTTTTACAATCAAGCATTAATTCTTTTGAAGTAAGAATAAAAAGAACTGAACTACTAGCATTCTATGGATTAACACACTGACATACATAGAAATACATATATGCATATATTCATACTCCTTTTTTAAACTGAATGCAACATCACTTTTAAAATGGCATTACCTTGAGCTTCTGTTCATCTTGAGGATCTGGAAGGTTTGCTAATTTTTTCTCAATATCATCCAGCCACTTCAGCAGATCATCAGCCTGTCTCTTATACTGATACCACTGATGAGAAATTTCCAAAGCCTTTTTTCTTCTTTGAGATCTCAGATCCTGTTCACAGTGCACACATTTATTAGAATTGTAATAAATGGCAAGTCTGATAAAATGTGTGTATGGATGTGTGCGTGTGTATATATACATATATGTTCACCTATTCAATATTATTAAAATATATATGTTAAAGGATATAAAAAGAACAAATAGTCTAGAACTATAACTTTTCTATATCTTCCTTCCCATTGCAGCCCACTTCTTCCCCTGAAATGCTGCTCTTGAGGTTCTAGGGGTTCTTATAAGCAAGACATGGAAGTCTTCAGCAGAAGAGGAAATGGGTGAAAATTTCCCAATTTTCTCCACTAAAGTGCCCTTCAATAAAAAAATGACCTTCAGCTAAAATCCATTAATTTTAAATTTGTTTTCTATGTAAATATGTACTATATGCATAATAAGTAGAGAGTCTTCACTAATTACCAATGTATAAACATTGTTTCATTCAAAAATGTAAAAGCATTAAGGAAATACAAGTTTACCACTAAAACAGGAATTCAGATGCATCCATAAGTTAAAAATTCTTTCATCATTAAAACTCTTATTGTGATCATTTTGATGGCTGTTTCCAAAGTTTACAGATGAACACTATGACCTAACAAAATGATTCAAGCAATTTTAAAATAGAATACATTAGCACCACTATTATCATAATTTTTGTAAATGTTACAAATAAAATTAAATACATTTCCCATCCCTAACAATTTAATTTTCAGATATGTGGCTTGAATTTGCTTAAACTTTTCAATATTCTACTTCATTTTATCTCTCAGGGCTAAATGTCTTTATTGAGTCACCAAAACGGGGGGGGGGGGATGAATCACCCAAGTCCTTGTAAACATAGCCATGAACAATCTGATCAATAACATGGATCTGAATACAATTTTATTATAATTTAAGACATTACAGCTTTGCACAAGGTCTTGGCACAAAATATGAATTTCATATATACCAATTACACAACTCAAAATAGGAAATAAGAAAAAAATCTATTATCACACAGTCAAGGGGAAATGAAATGTACTTTCTCACAGAAATGTACCATAATTTTTTTTTAAATGGCCAATTTTGACAAGCTTTGTGGGAAATTAATTATTATCTAAAATATCTGAAAAGCAAATACATAATAATGACTATTCTTTGGAATAACATTTTTTAAAACTGCAGAGAAATAAGAATGTCATTGACAGTGAAAGATAAGCACACCATAGCTAAAGGCATGTTGCATAACACAAAATACTGTATCTGTCCTTCAAATAACAGTACAATAGTTTGGCTCTACATTTACTTGTGGCACCATAAATACAAGTTTATTTTTGTGTCAACTTTTGTGAACCAGAGTTCACAATGTTGGAAGTGTTACATTCAGTTGGATAAGTGACTATTTCTAAAGAGAGAGAGGGAGAGAGAGGGAGAGAGAAAGCGAGAACAAACAGCATGGTGGGAATTACAAAGAGAGACCAGAAGACCCAGTGTTCTGGGACATAGCTGTGTTATATTTCATTGCAGAGCACAAATGAAGACAAGATCTAGTCAAGAGAGTAAACAATTTAGTCAAGCAGGCGTGGACCACTCCTGTTGATGAACTAGGCGAGTAGAATGAATCAGAATCAGAAAAGGCAATGTGATTCCTCCTCCAAAGTATGTGGTAAAATCACCGCAAAGGAGGAATTTTTTATCACATTGTCTTTTTATGGATGAATACTAGGCAATGATGAAAGAAGCAGTGGGTACCAATTGATTATTGGCTGCTTAGGTGGCTTCTTGATGCTACTACACCACCACCATCACCACCATTATGGAGACCTGAAGATGCACGCACTTCTCTTATTTATATATTTCCTTCGTTTATACTCTGTCTTTCTTCCCAGTGGGGACCCCAAGGCAGCTAACATATTTGGGTTTACCTCCTGTGCCCTCCTATTCTCTTTTTCATTCTCTGCAAACAATCTTGCAAAGTTGAGAGGTAACCCTATTTTCACCCATGAATGGTAATCCATGATACTCTACTTTTAAAAAAAGTAAAACTCTGTTTTGTAGTCAAAGTACGGAACAGATTAAAGTAGAGCCATTTATCTAGAAACAATCAGAAATTTACGAACATCTTTACTCATCAAAATAACCAATTAAATACCGAACTGAATATTGCATGAAATGTGCAGTTCGCTGATCAAACCATGTATTTTAACTATAAATGGATAGAAGACAGGCAGCAACAGAGCCTGACTCCTGGAGTCAGGACCCAGGCAGGGGGAGGAGCCGGCTTGAGTAAACAGCCGGGCTCTGCTCCTGCCATTTGGCAGTTGCTGCAATGTGCTCGAGCTGTGAGGAGCTCTGAGCACGCAGGGAGCGAAGGCAAGGGCCTCAGGCTCTGGAATGGGGACAGCTGGTCTCCCGATGGCAGTGCAATCTTCATCTTCAGAAGGCTCCGGGTGGCGGCTGTGTTGCGGTGGCGGTCTCCGAGTGTCAGCGGCAGTGCCCTCTCTGGCCTGGGGCTTCATTTGCCTGATTCCTAAGGGGGGGGGAAGTTAACTTGGGCCTTTAGGATCTGGGAGTGGCAGCAGTTGGTAAGGCTGCTTAATGCCGTTCCTGGCTCCCACCCCTTCCGCCCAGATTAAAGGCTTAGTTGGCACGATTCAATGGTAATCGCTGATAAAGCCCCCCCATCAATTTCCTGCCCACAAATTACGCCTAAGTAGGCGATTAGAGGGTGTGGGGTCTGTCATCTACCCCCCTTATTGCTTTAGGGGTGGCTATTTTATGAGGGGGTTTTCTGGGTGGCCATTTTAGGTGGCCTTTGGCTGGTGCAGAGGCGACCATTTTAGATGGCCAAAAGGAGCACTAACGCCCCCGGCCACTTGATAGGGTAGGTGGCGCTATTCGGTAAGCAGGCCTGCGGTGGCTGGTTATACCTGACAGGGGGCGGGCTGGGCTCGAAGCCTCTGTCTGCATTCCAGGGTGGTCATCGGGAGGCTGTTTTGACTGGGGCTGCCCTTTCAATGTTATGGTTTTCAGAAGGGGCCTTATCCAGCATCTCTGAAAACTTCCAAAGAACGGCTTAGAACTTCTATATCAGGAATAGTTTCTGCGGGGGGTTGGCACCAGGAGCAGAAACCTCAGTCGCCCTTTTTGGCGGGGGCAGGAAGACAGAGACCTTATCTCCCTATGTCGATGCACTGGCCGCCCATCTCTTGCTGTCAGGTGGTGGTTAGGTGTGTGGGCTCTAATCTGGGAGAACTGGGTTGGTTCCACTCTAATCCACTTGCAGCAGCTGGATGACCTTGGGCGAGCCTTGGTTCTGACCTTCTCTCAAGGCAGTACTTGAAAGAGTTATCTCAGCTTCACCTACCTTGCAGGGTGTTTGTTGTGGGGAGGGGAAGGGAACAGGAGTTTGTGGGCCACTCTGAGACTCTGAGTGAAGGGCAGGGTATAAATCTAATCTCCTCTTCTTATTTTACTCCTGTCTTCAGGGGTGCCAGGCCTGTCAGAGCTGTTCTCTCAAGGACAGTTCTGGAAAGAGCTTTTTCAGCCCGGCCTGCCTCACAGTGTCTTCTCGGGGGAGGGGAAAGGAGTTTGTGGACTACTCGGAGACTCTGAGTGAGGGACGGTATAAATCAAGTCCCTTCCTTCCTCCTTCCATCCACTGTTGCTGACATGGTTTTTAATCTAGGATTTATGAGATTAAGACGCTGAACTGCAGGCTGTGGAAGGTCAGTAGTTCAGCAGTTCGAGACCTGGGTGCCGCATGATGGAGTGAGCTCCCATCTCTAGTTCCAGCTCCTGCCAACCTAGCAGGGCCCAGAGTGCGGACAGTCTGGCTGGCAAGGCCTTTTGGTGACAAACTGAGGCTGTCCTTGCAATGATAAGAGCAAGGTGGCCTGGAGTGCAGATGGTCTGGTCGGCTATTCTGCTTCGCCATGAATGACAGAGATATGGTGCTACGTGTGGAGACTGACCTTGCGATGATAAGAGCAAGGTGGCCTGGAGTGCAGATAGTCTGGTTGGCTATTCTGCTTCACCGTGAGCAACATAGACATGGTGCTATGACTGGAGACTGACCTTGTGATTATAAGAGCAAGGTGACCTGGAGTGCAGATAGTCTGATCGGCTATTCTGCCTCGCTATGAAGGGCAAGGCCCTGGTGTTACATGCGGAGGCTGACCTTGCAATGATAAGAGCAAGGTGGCCCAGAGTGCAGATACTCTGGTTGGCTATTTTGACTCGCCATGGAGGGCACGGACCTGGTGTTTCAAGCGGAGGCTGACCTTGCAATGAAAAAGCAAGGTGGCCTGGTAGTGCGGGTGTGGGGTCGGTTATTCTGCCCCACCACGTATGGCACAATGGGGAGACCCCCACTAGGCGTAAAGCCACCCGCCAGTTGAAGAAGGTCATGGAGGGTGGTGGAGTCCCAGGACCTGTATAGGGCTGACAGGGTGCACTTATCAAACAAGAGCAATGGGTTAATTTTGCTGGACTTGCGGCAAGGGATTAGGTCAACCTTGGGGTTTTGGTGGGGAGCAAAGACCAAAGCAGAGGCTTAGTCTTGGCTGTGGCAGGTTGGTGCGGGCAAGAAACCGGAACCGGTGAGCACCTTATGGCAATTTTCCCCATTAGGGAATAGGGGGTAATCAGGAACCTCTTAGGGTATGCTCCTCTCTGCAAGTTGTAAGGCTTCAGGGGTAGGCACTCCTAGGTGGCTACCAGTTTGCTGGGCTGCCGGTCGCAAGCCAGACCGATGGCTCAAGACCGGAGCTGGGTGACCCGCCCGAGAAAAGGGCAAGGAGGTTGGTCAGGGGAGTGACACCTGCCTTGCCTGTTCCGTGCTCGCTTAGCTGGTCCCTTGCTGCAATGCTATGTTAAATAGTTAATAAAGTGGCTCTTGTTTACTTCCAAACTGTTGTCTGTCTTGTTATTCCGCCTGGGGGGCAAAGGGAGTTAATGAAGCCAGGAATAACTGAATAGGGATCTTAATGTCACTTTTCCTACACATTTAAAGACAATGCTTCATTTTTCCTTGCAATAAAGAAAAAAAAAGATTTTGAATGAATGCATTTATAAATTACATCATGTACCTTGAGAGCATTGTGTTTAGTCTGCAGAAGTTGTTGTTTAGTTTTTATTTCTTCTCTTTTTCTTTCATCTGTGATTGTTTGGTGAAGGGCATCTCCTCGTCGAAGCAGTTCTTTTACAGGACCCTCATTATCTTCACTCTAATTAAAGTAAAATAATTAGCATGAATTCTATCAAACTGCACCCTTTCCTTTAAAAAAAATAAATCTAATTTCATTTCCTGTCTTGGGCCATTTCTGTAAAACCTTACACTTTTTTGCATCAACATCTAGTGCCTTTAATATGCATTATGCTTTGCAAACAAGTCTTTGTCCTGAGGATTTTGCAGTCACCACAGGGGAGACATTAAAAGGATGTCAGAAAGGGAGGCAAGGGTAAATGGGGGGGGCACACTTTCAGTTTAATGATGTGTAATTTAGTTTCTCTAGGGGATAAAACTAAAAAGCCTCAAACTGTGGATTTGGAAAGGAATTTATAGTTGCAGATTAAATGAGTATCCACACTCATCTAGGTTTAAAGTTCATAACATTGCTTCTTCTCATCAAGTATGCTATAAGAAAAGATAGAAGTCTGTTTCCAAAGATATATTGAGTATTCTCCAAGGAGAGAATCTCCTAGAATCCAAAAGCTAGTGTTCTTCTTTCAGCACCTTATCAAAGCAAGGGCCTAAAGAATAAGATGTGGTTTTAGTAAAGTAGTAGCAGAAAAAGCTGAACTTGAAGTTATTCACCCTAATGATTTCCTAGCACACCAGGAGAATGATTGAATGACTATTATAGAAGTGGAGAATGTTCATATTACATTTCAAAAATGGATAAGGTATCAAGATAGGAATACAACTGTGACAGGCCTCTCCTGGGTGCTTGGGGGGATTCCACCGGTGGCCGTGGCGTCTGGCTGGGTTGCGCTGGCAGTCGAAGTGGGTTCCCAAAAGGGAGCTGCAGGAGGACCTCAGACAGGCAGGGAACGGGGTTAGTAGCATCCCTCAGGTCCCTCTGCCACGTGGGCTGGAGATCACTTGCCCCGTGCTCTCTCTCTATAGCCATTGGGTATAGCGTCTCCTTCTCATGTTCTTCCTCCCCAGTCCTCTCAAAGAGCCCCTCTTTTTATTCCCCACTCTCCCCTGCCAGCGCTGCCAACCTTCCCTGCCTCCCTCCTCCCCCATCTCCCCCGCCCCCGTTTATATGCCAGGACGCTCCTCGGGCATCTGGGGTGTGGTCATTGGTGGGCCAGTGGTGGTCCTCTTGGCCTGGGGCTGCGTTGCCGGCGTCGCCATTTGCCGCAGCCAGCCTCCGTTTTTGTCCAGTGGGGCCGGAGTTGCTTTTCTCAAGGGAGGGGCACCACGGGATTTGCTGGGCGGGCCTTGCCCTGCCGGTAGTGTGATTCTTGCTTGGGCCCTCAGGAGCCACACTGTCGCGCCATGTCTTTTGTGGGGGCAGTGACTCTGACTCTCTCAAGTTCATCTGCCGCCCTTGGGGTGAGTTGGAGTGGAGGTGCACCTTTGGGGGTGGGCAGGTTTGTCCCGGGGCCGGAGGACCGGGACAACAACCTAAATGATGATACTTCTTTCAACAGAGTTTCTAAAGTGGCACTTTGTTGAAAGAAGAAACAAGGTAGGTACTTGCAGAGCACATAAGTGCGAAAAATACATTGAAGAAAATGTCATCCACTAACCTAACAGAAAGAATGAGCCCCCTAAGGAATGTCGACACATCAACATATGATGTGCCAACTGAATACACTAGTAGAACTGGCATTCCCAATATTAGAGCCTAGTTGATTGCCTGCCTACCACATATGGACATTTTGAAGATACACTACTGAGTTGGGCTGAGTTTTGGTTTGAGATGACCATCTACCACCTATTAGGTAAAACATGGCAGTCTGGATTTCCAAATAACGTCAGAAAAAATGTCTGAAAATCTCACATTATCCAGAGACATACACTTTGATTGTTGTATTTCAGGTCAGAAGATGGCAGCTATTTAAGTGTTAGTACTTTCACTGAAGTTGACAGTGATGTCTGAATGAATATCAGAGGCTTGGAGCCTTTTGAAGTTATCAAGGATTTCATCAGGGAGTCCAGTTATCCATTCCTGTAACCCTGCTGTTTGAAATAATGCTGGTGGGTTTATGTTTATTTGGTGTAGCCTTGTTGTTTTATTACAAGAGATACACAGTAACTTAAGAATTTTCTTGATGGCAAACACACTGCACCCTTCCCAGCCCATTCAAGGTTTCTTCTAGAATGGCATAAAATATCTAAAATCAGAAACAGATGATTTTTGAAACAGAAAATTATATCCATGTCCAGAATGGATCCCCATTAATGTCCAGAAGAATCCCCACAACTCTGACATTAAAGCTGGACTTGAGTATCAAATTAAATGACAGGTGTAAATTCTTCTAGCACAATTTCTTCCTGCAGTGTAACACAATGTATCAGTTACTTCTGTCAATGGCAATTTAGATGCTTTAGTTTTTACGGACTCTTCAATCTGTTCCTCATAATTAATCAGAAGAGTAATTGGAAAAAATATTTTACAATAGGATAGTCAGACTATATAGCTGAAGCTATCATGATTCAATACTATAAATATGAAATGCAGCACTACGATTTTGTAACAGCTCAGTAGAATTACATTGTGTTTCAATTGTCTAAAGAGTAAAATAAAAGCACAGAGGTTTCTAATTTCTGTTCCAGCATTTATTCCATTTCCATTCCCAGTTCATTCATACTTCCATCACAACCAATTTACCATATCTTTATTGAAGTCTTCCTCTTTCAGGTTAACCCCCTGTTGAATTTCAACCTCCAGTGGTTCAAGCAATTTTTCTATATCGAAGTCAAACTGCTCCAGTTCCTTCAAAGGAATGAAGGGCTTTAAAAAAACATGGTTGGAAAATGAGGGAAAGGAAAAGGAATGGAAGATTGTTAACATTTTTTATTACAAACATAAACCAAACTGATTTGCCCCCAACCGTTAAATTAATTACATACACAACATTTTGAATAGTTATCAAAGTATACTTTGATAACTCAACATGTAGCACTACATCAATTTAAAAATTGTTGTTTATGGTTTTTGGTTTTCACCTAGCAGTTCCTTTGTTTAGAAATAATATTAATCAGAACTGTATAAAAACACCATAAATCATGAAAATGAAAAGACTTCATTAAATCCATATAAAAGCCTTTTTTTAAAAAAATGATACCATATATCAATTAAGAAAACCATATTTATTATTTTCTCAGCTTGACAGCATAGTAAACATGCTTAATGAATATATTTCTGGGTAATATAGAAGCACCTACAGATGCAAATAAATAAATAAAAATTTAGTAGCACAAGAGCAGAAACAGCATCCAATATAGCAACCTTTCTTGTGGTTAATGGTTAATAAATATTTGCTTGCAAATAATCTAGAGAGCAAGGAATCACTAGTTTCACTATCAGTATTAGAATCTTTTAAACCTATATGGGTTTGCCCACTCATAGATAAGCTAAACTGGCTTGATTTGGATTGTGAATCTCTTCTGGCCTTAGGGAAGACCGGTGCTTATAGATTGGTTAGTAGCCACCGTGTGGCAGAAGAATGGCACAGTCTTCAGTCTTCTGTTTAATTTATTCAGATCTGAGAAGAAAATTTCTGGATCCCCATCTGAATAAGAAGTCTCTTCCCTCTTCTATCATTTAATGAGTCTGTTAGTGGACCTGGATTTTAGTATAACATTAGATGCATGCAAATATTTAGCTACTGCAATTAAATGTCATTTGTTCTTAATTAATATTGAACAACAATAATTTTTTTTGTTATATTGCTATCTTTCTCTGGTCGAACAGCCTATTAGATTTAAGACCTAGATAGCTACAATATAACAATTTTTATCAAGATTTAAAAACACCTCACTTGGGTTAAGATGCTGATGGGCACTGCAGCCCTCACCCATTTCCCCCTAGCTGAACCCACTGCAGCCTTCCCACTGCAGCCAAAATATGCTCCTGGCAGCCAATATAAAAGAGTGTTTTTTTATTTAAGGTTTAGAAGCCCATAGGCCATATACCATTTTTTTTAAAAAAATTAGGAATGTAAAAGAACAGTAAAACAGACATTTGCCACATCCACAATGCAGTTTTGGCAGAGGCTGCTCAGAAGTAGTCTTAAACTTGATGCATCAGGAAAAGATGAATATTTCGACAGCCATTTTCTTAAGAATCTTTCTCTTGCTGTTGCATGTTTTAGACAATAGAAGAAAGCATGACACAGTGAGTCAAGTTCTTTCAAAGGACAGTCACAATAGCACTGGTCTAGAGGGGTCTTGAGAAAACGGCCCTTCATCTGGACTGTTGAAAATGCATTGCAATGTGCAATCATATATGATCACCTCAATTTTGAAATGGTCAACATGTTTAAGTAGAGAGGCAGGTCAAATTTAGTGGAGTAAGTGGGGAGCATTTTCATCTAGCATCTATTTGAAGGCATCCCAATAATTTTGGAGTAACTTTTCTGTGAGTAGTGTTTGTCTTCTTTTAGTTAGTTAAATTCTCTGTCTTCCTTAAGCCCAGTTGGCTTATTTTCGCATCTACAGCATCATTCCATTTTGACCAGTGATGTTCATGTTCTGTCAGTATGGTCAAGGTTGGCTTTCAGCATTTAACAGTTGATATTTGTAATTAACTATGGCCCTCCAGATCAGAGTTGAAATACTTGGGAGGCCTAACTCAAGCCATTTTGACTGTAGAAGCAATGCATGGTGGTAAAGTTAATATTTTACGGAAGAAGGCTTGCTCTGTTGGACCTAAGAACCAGATTTGGGAACCGTATAGTATGTGTGGTAGTATTAGAGTCTTATATGCTTTCAGGAGCGCTGGCACATATTGTGCTCCTTTGATGTAGAAAAAACTTCTTCAAGGCTAGAAAGGCTAGGTCAACTTTCTGTTTAAGATATTTAATGTGCTTGGACCATGATAAGTTTGGAAGCCAATATAAACCACAGTCCATGTTGGACAGGCCAGATGCCTGATTTCATGAAACAGGGCTATGATGTTTGGCCATACAATGGTGGCACTTACCATCTCCCATCATAGTGGCATCTCAAACACACAATGAGGGGGTGGGCACACCATACTGGAGTGCAACACACTGACAGGGTACAGTTGGGGGGAAGCATCTGCAAAGGGCCATCAGACCCCTGCAGGCCTGATTTTCCCTCAGGGAGATGCACCTTGTCACTGTAAGGGCATGGTGGCACAAGTAGGGTAGCATCAACCCAGAACAGCAAAGCCAACAATCTGCCACCTTCCAGTAGGACCCAGACCAGCACCCATGGCATGGACACCCCAGCATGGAATGGGGTCAGTTCAACACCCACCTATGCCGGTCCTCCATCTGCACAGGGGCCATAGTTGTACCCGAGCTGCTGAAGCATATGGCCATAGAGATGATGGCAGCACAGTGGGGGGCTCTGTGGGGCTGCCACTGACCATTGCCCCCCAAAGACATCACCCTGAGGCCCACCCACTGTTGGATCCCAAGCATTCAAAATAACTCCACGTTGAAAAGCAAAGCAAGGTTTATTTCAAAGCGTTGGTTTAACCAGAACAGGACATTGTTAGGAATAACTACAGGTAACCAGGGAAGGTATAATATAGACATTTGAACTAGGTAAGGACCAATGAGCCCAGTTCCCGCTGGCGGGAATAGCACATACAATTCGCTCCCCTTGCATGGGAACGCAACAGTTCTATAATGTCAACACAGGTTCAGTTCACATGCGAGATTCCCAAAACATTCTAGGCGAAGCTCTCCTCCTACAACCAGCTGCACGACCTTGGCGAGTTCCGCGGACTACATAACATAACTCAAGCAAACAAGGAATGAGAGGGAGGGGGGTGAAGGATACTACACAGGAACCGGAATGACAATGGCAGCTAGCTGACACCCACTGAGCCAGAACCCCCACAGAGAATGGGGCACCACTCATCCAATCCCCACTACCTAGTCATGGCCCATTCAGGGTCCATGTGGATGCCCAGGGGCTGGTGGCCATGTACACATCCCCCATGGGTGCTGCACTACTGACACGTTTCCTTCATAGCAATACATCCACATGCTACCAAGCAGCTTATTTCAAGAACCATCCATTTGGAAACACCAAAACAGCCCCCCCCCCCCCCCAATCTCTGATATGCCAATTCTGTGCCACACTGTCAGACTCCCCAGGGGTACTGCATGGCTTGAGCTAGGCCAGGTGCGGCAGCAGAGGTGAGGCCCACCTCACGATGACATCAACACAGAGTACAAATATGAATAAACAATACATAATACTGTGAACACAAACGTTTCACCAATAACTGCAACAGAGGGAAATCCACCAATGGAAAGGGTCCTGCTCCAGGTAAATGAGAGTCCAGGCTGCATAGGTGCCCCCATTCAGACAGGGGATGCCAGCTGCTGAGCCCTGCCATGTCTAACAGTGGTAACCCAAAGATGTCCTAGACTAGAGTCTGCCAATGGCCACAGCAAGCTGGTGCAGATGCTCCTAAAGTCCTTGAGGCACACTGGTAAGCCACAACAGCCACCCATAGGCTGCACATGTGCTGATCCATGTCATACAGAAGCACTTGAACACTAGATACCTCCCTCTCCAGGCACTGGTAGATGGTTGCCATCTGGCCTCCACTTGATGCAGGACCACCAGTATGGCCTAAAGCTAAGTGTCTGGGGGGGGGGCAGGGTTGACGGATAGTTGGAGTACAGTCAGCTGTGCACCTGCTTGATGACCATGTTGGTCCAATGATGTGCCTGGTAGTAGGCAGCATGGTGCACTGGCTCATCCTTGGCATACAATGTGAACGGATACAGGAGCAGGGGGTAGACTGGCTTGTGTTGTTTCCCTTAAAAGATGGAACAGTGGTGCTGGTACTATACTTCCAGCCAGTTGCCTCCACCACAGTGGCCCTCAGGATTGAGCTGCCCATGTCACTCAATGTAACTAAACAACAAATGTGTTCACACACAAGGAACATGTATCTCTGTGTTGTGTGTGTTGTAGTGCATGCATTAGACATATGAACTGCAATCATATACCCCTATGCAGTTCTAAATTTTCCTTAATAAAAGCCCTGCTAACAATTGTGCTCTTAGCATAGAAAAATACTCAGGAATACAACCAACACACATCGATATTCCATAAACACAAATATTCCATAAAAGTTTTAATATTTACATATGCAAGTACTTTAGAAACATCTCCCTTAAAATAAAGAGATCACCTGTGTTTCCAAAAAAGCAATACAAGGATTTAGAAAGTATTGAGAGAAGGCTTAGTTACTGATTTATGTAAATTACAATCCTTATCTTATAATAGTGCTTTCAATTTAGAACCTTAAAATGACTAATGGCTACTTACAAACTGCAATAAGCTAAATTCTACTTTTTTTCTTTCTGCATCTCGTGAAAAAATTAATATATGAATGTACTTGCAACTTAATATAAATAAATACATTTTAAAACCTAGACATACTGGATTGGATCCTAATTACGCAACATTTTTGCAGAATTCCCCTCTCCCCCTGCAGTTGCTTTCAACGCCCACAAAATAAATTTACAGGGTCACAGGACCCACACAAATAAGGTGATTTCTATCTCCTTCTCCATAGTGCAGCCTTCCAACCCTATTAATCCATGTGGGTACCACAGCCCAGGCAATCTATTTTCCCAGGTTCTGATCTGACTGCTGAAGGAAAGCAAACATGAAAAAACCATGACATAGTAAACTTTATTCCCCCGCATGTTTAATCATATGTGAATAGTATGGTACATTTTGTAAAATGAGTTAAGCATTGTCGTCCCGTCCCCCCCGCTGCCTGGCAGTATGTTTCAGGCCCATACCTACAGTGAGGCCTTTCAGGGCCTGCCCCCCCCCCCCAGCTTCCTGCCAAGGGCAAGGCCCCACTACTTTCTTTCAGCCCAGCCCCCTGACTCTCTGGCAAGATGTGGTGGCTGCCGCAAACTCTCCCTGTGCTGCTGGGGATGTCAGTTCTCCTTGCCTTCCCCCTTTCTCTGGGCCAGGCCCTGCTCCCCACCCCTGCCTCTGTGACTCCGCATGACTCCATCCTGGCTCAGAGGCTGGGGAGCGGCTTGGGGGCTGGGAACTGCAGAGAGAGAGAGAGAGAGAGAGAAGCCAGGCCAGTGCTGTTTTAACGTGCCCTGGCCCACCATGGTCCAGGAAGTGGCAGTCTGACTGAGCCCCCTCCCCGCCTAGTCCCCACGGCTGCCAGCCAATTCCATCCTTCTCAAACCAGAGGAAGCCAGTGCTTTCTCTCCCCACCTTCGCCCTCCCCCTCATCCCAGCAGCAACCTCCAGAGCATCTTTTCTGCACTGGGGGAAGGTGAGCAGGAAGGCCAGCAGTTGGGGTGGGTGGAGGGGAGCACCAGAGAGGAGACACCAGATGCCCAAGTTCAAGGCAGGCAGAGCTGACAGCTGGGTGGAGGGTGCCAAGAAGCCGGTAATTAAATTACTTTTAATTGAATTAGCCAGTGCCCCCCAAGGAATTAAAATGCCCCCTGACTTAGAAATTCCTGGCTACGGGCCTGGTATGTTTGCTTCAGAACAGTTTTAGGTGTCAGACATGAAAGTTCTCAGCTACTGCAGTAGCATTAGCTAATCCTTCCTGTAATTTAAATTAGAAAGGATAGGATATATAAACTGGATAAAATAGGATATATAAACTGGATTCACAGCCACAAAACTCATGACTGAGACCAATGTTCCCTCTAAGCTGAGTTAGTGTGAGCTAGCTCACAGCTTTTTAGCCTCCAGCTCACACATTTTTGTCTTAGCTCAGGAAGGACAGCTCCAGAGCAAACTAATTTATGCTGCAGCCAAATTGCTTGCTTGTCACTTTAATGCCCGTAGCTCACAAAGCAGAATCTCTGCTCACGAGACTCCACAGCTTAGAGGGAGCATTGACTGAGAGACAACTGTTAAGTTAGAATGGAGCAAAAGACCATCTAGTATAACTCCCTGCACCAAGCACAATTTTACAAAGGTAAATTCATGCAACTTCTATAGAATACTTTAAACAAAGAATAAGGAAATTGCAGAAATTGCCTAGAATGAACAAATTGAAACTGAAATCTTGACAAGACAGAAGTAATGCTGGTTGCAAAGGCTGAGTTCTTGAAGGACATTGTGCTTTCATTGGCTTTCTGCTAACCCTTGCTGACTCATTCAAGAGTCTAGGGCTTATACTGGATCCAGGACTACTGCTGGAAAAGCAAGTTAATGCAGCTGCAAAAAACCCTTAATTTTAGCCCATTTTGGGCCCCTACCCTGACTCTGCAGATCTGGCCACCTGAATCCACATCATCCTACTCTAAAGCACTGTACATGGGTCTTGAAGTCAATCTAGTTGATACAGAATGCCACAACTCAGTTATTATAGGGAACTAGATGGAACAGGCATATTACATCCATTCTGCATACACTGCATTGGCTGTCCATCAGTCACAGGGTTCAATTCAAGGTACCACCTATCTCACATATAAAGCCCTACATGGCCTTGGACCCACATATCTGTACCTCTGCCTTGCCTGTTGTATACTATCATGACAGCTCATCAATCTGTTCAGAGTTTTCTGTAGTAGCACCCTACAAATGAGCAAGATCATCAACTGTCTGTACATGTGCACATTCTGTTGTGGCCCCCACCTTGTGGAATGGCCATCCTGAGGAGGTCAGAAAAGGCTCCCATGCTTCTCCCATTCTGCAAACTATGTAAAACAAAATTATTCAGGAGACTATTTCTATAAAGGCAGTAAGACAGAATGGTTCAGGAATGCACTTTATAAAGAGAAGGGACTGTATATTTGTTGTATATATTATTCTGCTGTCATTGCCTTATTTTCCACTGATGTAAAAACATTTGTCTGCATTTTATCTGCATTCTGTACCATGTCTAATATTCTATGCTTGTTCAGAATGTTATTATAACCCTAGCACATTATATTAGATGTTTTAACACATTGCATCAAGGCAGTAGTTTGAGTGGGAATATGATTGCATATCCTATGGTGCATGAAATATGTGCCATCAATCTGAACAAAGACTAATGGGGTTCATAATGACAATTAGCACCTAAACATACACACATACACTATTGCAAGTGGAGTGCCCTTGGGGGATGGGGTAATAGCCCCTATGTGTTTGGAAATGGTTAAATAATGAAAATAAATATCATGACAGGTAAATGTACCTCAGAACAATTTGTTATGGAGTATTCCAGAAGAAAAATTACCCTTAGTTTAATCCTAAATGAGAATGATAGTGAAGAACTGTTGAAGAACAAAGATCACATTGCTATGAAATACATGTATGTCAGTGAAAATCTGCTCAGAAAGTCCAACCTAGATGCATTTAATTTCAAAAGACGAAACTATCAAACATTAGAGAAGTAAAGGGAAATTGAAAGAAAGAGTCAAAGATCTTCCAGGCACTTGGAGGCTTTTTTACTCCTTTTTTTGTTTGCTTGTTTTTAAACTACCTAATGCATTTTTTTTAGACTTCTGCAAACTTGAGGCATTTTTAAGTATCTCCAAATGGGGCCATGCTTTGCTGTTGCAAAATATGATATTTCCTATTCAATGTCCAAATACGTAATAATATTATTAGTCACAAAACTGGCAGAAAATTTTGAACACTCGGTAGGAGTACACTGAAGGATATTGTAGTGGAACCACCAGAAAGTCAAGTTACGCTTCCATCTTTGTCCCACAAAGTATGATTGCATCTATCAATTCATCTTTTGTGTTTCTCTTTTCCTACAACTGGAAATCTTTTTATGCCCTGAAAACATTGCCAATTCCTCTGCTTTTTCACTGAGATATTCAAAGCAAGATTGTACTCTCTTGTGTTTGTTCTTGTATCATCTTCTATAAGGTCAAAACACAACACCTTGTTATTTGTATATATCATCCAAATAAGTAGCAAGTGTAAAAAAATAGCATACTTGGAATATGCCTCCAAATTCTGAAATTTAGTGCCAGAACTGTCTTTGCACTGTGAAGTGTCTGAAATCACCTTAGAAGTAACTTGAAAATCACATTATATTTGTGCTTTGGGTTAAACCACTCTGGATTTTTCAACGTACTTAAATACATAATTATATAAATCAGAGACTGAATGAGTGAAAATTATTTCAAAAATACCTAATTTTTTTGTGAAGCAGTCTTTAACGTGTTCTTCCAAGGACATGTGGAACCAGACAAAAGGGCAAAAAGCCCCTCCCCAAGTGTTTCCACTGGTGAAAACTAGGCAGGAGAGAAACCAGAAGCTCCTTCTTCACCCTCACAGTGGTTTCTCACAGTGTCAACTGAACAAATGAAGTTTAAGGTGAATTAATCCCCCATGTCCATCTGACTACGAGTACATTTGCACATCCATGTCAGGTTATCATATATTTGTGTCCTTACAGAATGGTTAGCAGTGGGCAGCCTGCAAACAATACTCTTGCAAAAAATGGGTATGCTGTTATTGTTACTGGTCCTCCTCTGATATTGTTTGTTATGTGTTTCTATTGAATTATTTTATATTTTAATGTATTTTAATTGTTCCAATGTTTTAATTTTTTTGTTCATCACTTTGGAGACCCTCATAGGGTGGAAAGGAAGCATAAAACATAAATAAAATAATAAAATTATCTGCTGAATTGCAGAGTCATATGCTAGCTGCTTTAAGTTCACCATTATTGTTGGAACAGCATGACTACTAACTCTACAGAGATACATCCTCCCTTTTTCTTTTAAATGTAGCTTCATCTTTTATGTGTTATATTAAGCCATAATGGGTGATTTGCTTC
The DNA here is from genome assembly GCF_001447785.1 of Gekko japonicus. Classification (NCBI taxonomy): domain Eukaryota; kingdom Metazoa; phylum Chordata; class Lepidosauria; order Squamata; family Gekkonidae; genus Gekko; species Gekko japonicus. Next base: position 735,588 of record NW_015161969.1, on the reverse strand, counting down.
TAGAACAGTGACAGTACAAACATGATGCTTGTGTGTGAACATACACACACGGATGGGCACAAATACCACTCCCATGCTGGTATTTCTCTCCCCATTCTGCAGTTTCCATTTTGTAGGAAGGTGTCTTCCAAGAATTGCACTCACTTTATTAACTTTCTATTTAGCAAGAACACGTAGCTCCACACTGGAGCAATTCTTCCTACCTTTTCACTTTTAATTCTTTGTGAAATGGCTGCAAATCGTTGGTTGAGCTCTGTCAGTTTAGGCTCTATTACTTTCCTGCAGTGATCTCCACGGTTTGTCATCAAGTCTACTGCCTGGTCACGCACAGAGTCCACCTTTGGACGCATATCATTCAGCTCAGTCTTTAAGCGCTACAGTCCATGAGTAAGAGACAGGGCTTCAAGTTAGTAATAAATGCAGGAAGCAAGAAAAAGAGAGAAAGAGAAAGTATGCAAAGGAATAAGGTGCAAAACCATCAAGTGAACTTTAGACAAATGTCTGTGCAAAGCAGCTAGCCATGTAGCTCTGAATAGTACATGACTACCTTTTTCATATTTTCAGGCTGGTAGAAACAGTGAAATAAAACAATACAATCCTTATCTGGAGAAACAATCATTGCGGAGAACAGAGGTTTTAGTTCTGAACCACTTTATACATAATAAATATGTAGACAATAGTTATGTGATGACAAAGAAGTAAGATTAGCAGTTTAACTTCTCAGCTACAGTTGCTGATATTACATTGAAATGAATGCCAATGGCCTAATGTTAATTGTTAGCTATTCATAAAAATAGGCAATGAGCCCTTGAAAGAAATCAATTGAATTAATAGATGAATGGAGGTACATACAGTGGTTAGAATTAGGGATGGGCATGAACCTAAAAAATCCTGTTCAGTTTGGGGTGGTCCCCGAACTGAATCCTGAACCAAACCAAACTAAAAGGCCCAGAACCAAACCAGTGAGTTTGGTTCCCCCTTTCTCCCGGCCATGGCCATTTAACCGGTCCATTTCACTTCCCCCCACTTTGAAGCAGCTGGCAGCCATTTCAACCTAACAACAGGACCTGTCAGCTATTAGGCTGTGATGAAACTCTCCAGAGTAGACCTTCCGTTTCGTAAAGAACTTCATCAAAACATCGATACTCAGAAAAGATGTGTCTTCTTATTTCATAATTATTCCATGCTTTTCCTACAATTTCCTCCAGGAGAGACGCAATCCCATCCACTAATTTTGCAATCCTTTCACAAACGCGGGCAAGTCAAGACACATCTTTTCTGAGTATCGATGTTTAGATGAAGTTCTTTACGAAACGGAAGGTCTACTCTGGAGAATTTCGTCACATCTGTAACAGAAGGAGAATTTTGTATCACATCTTCTAAAATCATTTTTGTAATTCTGAGTGTTCTAGCATATTACCGTAATATTACAAGCATTGTTTGCACAATTTGCAGTTTTTTTCTTTGTATTAGCCACTTAAACCTAACAGGTCAGCTCCAGACCCCTGCAACTCAGCTGTTAGGTTTAAATAGCCCAAATAGCTGAGCCAAACTGGACAAAAGTCCAGTAAACGTTCAGGGAGAGCACCCTCCCTGAACTTTGGTTTTAAGGCTCCAAACTGGCCCAAGTTTATGCAGAATTTTGGTTCATGAGCCAGTTCATGCCCATCCCTAGTTAGAATACTGTACTAGAGCCAAGTTCAAATCTCCATCTGCCTCAGAAGCTTGCTTGCTTACTGTGGACCAATCACATGGTCTCAGCCTAATCTACTTCACAGGGTTGTTATGAGGACAAAACAGAGGAGAGGAGAATGATGTAAACTGCTTTGGGTGCCCACTGGGAAGAAGGGTAGTACATAAATGAAGGAAATAAAATTAATATACTTTCCAGAAATTGATATGTGCATGAAATATTTACACAGGATATGTGTGTGTTTAATACTCTGTTTAGTTCAAATGTACAATTTTATACATACACAAGAACATTCCATGTTTGACAATTTCAATTATTGAAAATTTAAACTCAGTTAACAAGATCTCAGCTTCAGCCTCCTTTAATCTGTAATGTGGTCTACTCTGTGCAGATTGTGTAAAGATCATTCAGATAATGGATGTCAATGTTTTCTGTGTTCACTGATTTACATAATTTGCATCCCACCTTTGTACTCCCAGCAGTACGCAATGTGACTTAAGAAAAGAGCTATATAAAGAATACAACCCCACAGGATATTCTGCAGAAGAGAATAGTCTCTCCCAGTTGTGTCAAAAATGTTTTGAAAATGTGGTTGTTTTATCATCTCGACTGTTTAAGATAGTTTGTTTTTGCATTGCATTCCACAGCATTACAATGCTACGGGTGGGTGGGGGGGAATGCCTGAATTTTTCAATGTTATATTGTGTTTAAATTATTACAAAACCTTAAGAAGTATCAAAGGCATAGCATATAACATCAAAAGCATTATAAAAGTGTGAGTTATGAATAATAATGATATATAAAATGGCATCCCGCAATGATCAAGGCAAATTAATTTATAAGGCATCTGGGATAACAGAACCCACCCACCATGGTTGCTTGCAAGCAATAGGAACTGCAGGAATATTTCTGCATATAGCCAGAACATGATACTGCAGCTTCCAACTGAGCAAGAATCAAGTCACACAAAGAATCAATAAGGCCACATCTGTCCAAGCCCAATCCAAGCACCTTTCTTTTCTCCCTTTCTCACAATATTTTTCTCCCTTTCTCACAATACAAGAACTCGTGGACACTCAATGAAATTGCTGAGCGGTCAGGTTAGAACAGATAAAAGGAAGTACTTCTTTACCCAAAGAGTGATTAACACATGGAATTCACTGCCACAGGAAGTGGTGGCAGATACAAGCATGGACGGCTTCAAAAGGGAATTAGATAAGCATATGGAGCAGAGGTCCATCAGTGGCTATTAGCCACAAGGTATAGATAGGGGCTCTGGGGCAAGTGATGCTCTGCCATCTTGCTGCTTGGGGGGGGTCAACAGTGGGAGGGCTTCTAATGTCCTAGCCCCACTGGTGGACCTCCTGATGGCACTGGTATTTCTGGCGACTGTGTGATACAGAGTGTTGGGCTGGATGGGCCTTTGGCCTGATCCAACATTGGCATCTCTTATGTTCTTATGAGTAGACTGAGCTGCTCCTCCACTTGCCTAACAGCTTCTTTATCAGCTTGGCTGCCTGTGGAACCATCTGCTGGAAACTATCCCTGATAATATAGTCCACTGTAACTATCTTTATACAGCACTTCATTAAGCAAAAGGGCAATTCTCCTCTATATCATACACTGACAGAGCTGTTCCAAGTGATTTCACTTTGCTAGAAAAGACTAGTCTGTAATTCAGCTGAGTGGAATAGATGTACAGAACTTTTGGTTTTCAAAATGATGTCAGTGCTTGAAATTGTGGTTTTGCTTTTAGTAAATGAGATACTTATTAAGAACGTGTCTTCATATGAGATAGTTTCAGTTCCTCCGGTCTGAAAGATTTCAAGTAGCTATCTATATATATTTTAAAATATATTATGTAATGATATATAATTGCATTTATGAAATTATTTATTACTTGAATTCATTGACTTCCCTGCAAATTTCATGGGAATAATACGTTTTTATGTGTAAGGAGCTATGAAAGCGTTTTAAGATAATATTACCAGCTGTGTTGGTTCATAAACTAATAACTAAAGACAGTTTGGAATTACTTCAAAACTAGCCTTGCTATGTTTATGGCTAGGCAAGGAAACTTTTTCCTCTTTATGACAAGCAGCATAGGAAAGATTTGGAAGTCCTTGGTCTAACTTCATAACCTACTCTTCCTTATGAAGGTCTCTGTCTTCAGGGAGTCTGATACTGATTTTTAAAGCATGTTGTAAATAAGCAAATCCTTAAAAATGGCTACTGGGGCGATTCCAACTGGGTTTATTTTTTACTTCTTAAAATGATTCTAAATTATATGTTCTATAAAAAGTGTATTCTTCAAAACATAAAACTCCCTGGACAACTCTATTTGTTCACAAATTTCTGTTTATTGATAAGTTAATTGCTTCATATTTACTGTTGCTTGGTGTAATATAATGCTGATGAACCTCTTGAAGTAACAGAATACCAGAGGAATCTTTAGGAAGTGAATAAGTCCCAAATTTACCAAAGAATGGCTAAGAATAAGACTTAATGCAGTGGTAAAGGAATATCAGCAAGTCCAACTCATATAATATTTCAGGGTATCATAGTAAACAATGTTTCTTATAAATTATATGTATTAATCAATCAATCAATCACTTTATTACAACAGTCAGCAACCAGCAGCACAGTTTGATTGGGAAATGCAAAATATGTATTAAGATATTGTTAGATATTGTTTTTCTATAGCAGTTAGACATATATTTCTATAATATAAGTCTAACTCCTTTGTATAATATGCTTCAACGCATCCCATTCAAATGATAAACTATATCTGGTGGGATTACATCAAATACCAGTACAATGTTGCCAAGTGAAACCAGTGCTTGGAAAGCTAAAAACTTTGAAATTATATGATATATTATTCTATACAACAATTTTCAGAAGAAAAGGAATTTGATAAAAGAAGCAAGCCTATAAAGCCTTAAAAAAAAAAGGCTAGTATCTTGGATAAGTTTTGTGAAGTTACAGATTTAACAGTGTATTCTAGCCATAAAAAACCTCAAAAAACCCTTTCCCCCCCCCTGTTGAAGGGGTTTACCATTATTCTGCATTTTGCAATGTTATTAAGCAATTTAAGTGCTGTATAAAAATGCCATTGTCAAGAGAAAACACATCACTGTATTCTTAAGATGCCATCTGAAACTTGTAGGGGGGAAATCCTGGATATGCCCTATCGATTACATTGTTTTCAGAAAATTGCATTTGTTACCTTAATAATTTCTTCCTTTTGCTGAGGTAACTGGGTTTCAGATTCATCCAAGAGTATTTCTGCCCGATACATCCAGGTAGTAATGTTAGCAACATTCTGATCAAAAGTCTCCATGTGTTTCTGATATGCCTGCACACGGATAAATGGATATATTTCCCTAATAAATGAACAGCTGAACCAAAGAAAAGCATGGCTACAAAAACTCTATAAATATTGCCCAAGTCTGCAGAATTGAGAACTAATTAGCTAATTCATTAACCATTATGAACATGTCCTCGGTTCACTCTTCTAAGTTCTCCTGCTGGTATTTTTTTGTTTCCATGTTTACAACCTGGGCTAACTGTAGGGAGACGATTTTGGCAGAAAGAGTACTACTAACTGAACTAATTCTGGGTCTTGGAAGAATGCTGAAGGCAATCAAACAGTTGCTTGGTTCACCCTGGGATCTAACGAAAGGGAATTATCTCAGGGGATTCATGTATTAAGGTGTCCATCACTCAAGCCAAATTTCTCCTGCAAAGGGTTGGGAATTAACTTTTAGGAGTTCAGGAGTTGGAATTAGAATCCAAACCCTCCAATTACCTCCACTCCCTTGACATTTTTTGTCTATGGTCCCCACTTGTATATACATCATTAACATTCACTCCTTCATATTTACAGTGATTTGTAATTAATAGAAGATAACTGTGGACTTCAGAGGTCTAAAAAATTTCTCTGCCTCTACATCATGGCTAAAAACAATTGCTCAAATAACACCAGGACAGTATACTAACAAAAGCATCTTTAAAGATTGAAAACACCCAATATATATACACAGTATGTAAGTCTTACTGTGTTTAAAAATAACACAGGAAAAGCACACATTTTGAATCATGATACAGCATTATCAAAAAGTTATGTAGAGTTATTTCAGTTACAATGGAATGATGGCGTTATAAGAATCGAACAGCTGTCATACAGTAGATGGAACATATGGTAAATGATGTTGGTGATATTATTGAATTGCTATCAGTGACAGCAGCAATTTATGCAGATTGACTTCTTGTATTATTTAACTGACAAAACTATAATTCCTCCCCCTGCACACCCCAACACCACTGTGAACTTGTTCTCAGTTCACTCAGCTATATTCTTCTGCTGGTATTTGTTTATCTCCACACTTTACAATGTGGATTATGAAATAATTGAAGGGAGAAGATTATGGCACAAACAGTATTAGTAATCTTGTTGTTAGATACAATTATTTACTAGTTTGTAGCTTATTAAAAACCAGTGTGTGGATGTACTGAACTAATGTCTTGGAGCCTTTAAATAAAGAGCACAAGACATTAGTAGTTGCAGATGGTTTCCATTTCTCCCTCACTATGACATTCCAGTGTGAAACTTCCCCCCAGAATGATGTTGGGAACTGGGCAAACCTTGGGCACAAAATGCCACAAGACATGGAGGGCTGTGTTAAGGAAAGAGAATCAGTGAAATTGCTTGATCTGCCATGTTTTCCCATATATAGAACACAGAGATGTCTTCTTCACCAGCAGAAACACATCCCGCAGGCACTGCATTTTACCATGGGGAATGTGGAATTTACTCAGCTGGTCTAGCCATCAGACATAAATGAAGAGCCTCCTCTCAAGTTTAATTCCACACACCCACTTGAACCTATATAAAGGCTGCGTTCAGACTGGCAGTTTGGCCCGACAGCGAAACGTTTCAGGAGCATTTCACTAGCGGATTAAAGGGGCAGGTTCACACAGGCACAGCTGTCCGGCGTCCCCCAGCCGTACTCAAGCCGTCTTGTACCGCTTCCCTCCCGAGTTTTAAAAGTACCTGGTGGAAGTGGTAGCAAACCGTGTGGAGAGCGGGTTGATTCCAGTTTCCTGATGTGTGAACACAAGTGCTGTAAGGTGGGACAACCCGCAGTCTTTGATAATAGGCTCTGGCTGTTTCTACGGCAGGCGGCCATGCACATTGGCTCATGCAGCGGAGCGCAGAAATAGCCACTAACAGCCCACCAGGGGTGGGCCAACGAACACTCCCTTGCACTTCCTCCATGTTATCCTCCTGCTTCATTTGCTGCATTGTGAACGGGAATACTGCAACCAAGCCATTCCGGGTCTGTTCCGGGTCTTCTTTGACACGACTCCCTAGCGCCTCAAACTGCCAGTCTGAACGCAGCCAAAATCTGTTTTCACTCCCACTACCAGGTTAAGAGAACATGCTTGTAACATGCAACCCAGATTCTCTATCCCTTAAGAGACTATTCTGCATATTAAGAACTGCTTCTCTTGCTCCAAATATAAATTGATGTAGACAGAAGCCTTGAACTCTTTCTTATTAAAGTAATTCAGAATCAGATTGCCTTCTCTTTACACAAGTGTTCTCCAGCATGGTGCCGAAGGAACCATGATGCCTGTTGATGTTGTTATTAATTTGATTTATATACTGCCCTCCTCCCAATGGGGCTCAGGGTGGTTAACAACAATTTATAAATACAATTCTAATACAGAGGGAGGGAGATATTAAAATTTAAAACAATAAACCAGTAGTAATAAAAAGTGATCAGATGGTGTTAGACATTATGTTGGGGTTTTTAAAAAACATTTTTATTGCTTTTATTCTCTACACACTACAGGGAATAAGGGTGAGAGATCTTCTAAACTAAAATACAGAGTTATAAAGGATCAAATAACGGTCTATACATCAATTTCCTGGTGTTTCCCTAATATCTGGGGTTTTTTTTAAAAAATGGAGATTAGCTACTAATATTACTAGTTCAAACAAATACAAGCATAGTTAGTCATAGTGGTTGCATCATAGTATTTCGATAAAAAGTAAAAAAGAAGTTATATATTTAGAGTTAAGCTATGTATTCACTTTCTGTCCTGGCTCTGACAACCCAGGCCTCTCTCTTGGGCCCCCACACAACCCCCACCTGACAACTTCCCAACTTACCATGGCTGCCGACCTCAGTGAGCGGTCGCGGAGCCCCGGCCCGGCCCACAGGGTGGCTGGCGGGAAGAAGGAGGAGGACAGGGGCCGCAGGCGACCTGCCACAGCAGAGCCCCTTCTTCACAGGGCGCATCCCCAGGCACGAGGCACCAAGAGACACCGCCGCCGAGGCCCATGGGACCTCCACACCCCAGCATAGACGGCCTCCATGCCTCCTGCCTCGGGCAGGGTCGATATGCCCCCATGCCTGGCAGAGCGTTGACGCTATTATAGAGAGGCGGAGCCACCGGTGATGGACAACCAGGTGGCCAATAGGAACGAAGATTGGGGTGGAGGGGAGGATAAGAGGGGGGAACAGAAGGGAGGCCAGGGAAGAAAGAGAGCAGGAGTCGAGCAAGGAGACAGCCGAGCTGAGAGTCGCAGGTAGAGGCAGCACAGCAGACGTCTCCAGAGGCTCTCGAGGGTGCAGGCTTGCCTTAGGTGACGGAACCAGGCAGCCAACCCTATTCTGAGGCCTCCTGTTCCCCTGTAAAGGGGAACACCAACCCCTGGGATGGCGACTGGAGGCAAAGACGCCTCCCTCGAACAGGCAGAAGCGCCACACTTTCTTTCCTCTACGTTTGTTTTTATTAAAGGTTAGCTTAATTTTAAGAAGCTTAGGAGCGGTGTCAGACATTATGTGTTCTCCCTTGGGAGGAGATGGGGAGGCCAGGCTTGATAGTAAACCATTGCTTTCCTCAATCTGGCAGAACATCTCTGTCTTACAGGCTTTGTGGAACCATTTTAAGTCCCGAAGAGCATGGATGTCATTCGGCAGAGAGTTCCAACAGGCCGGCAAAAAAAAGCCCTGACTCTGGTTGAGGACAGTCGGATATTCTTCAGGTCAGGGATCATCAGGAGGTTCTTATCTCCAGAGCATAGTGCTCTTCAGGGGGTACACTGGGAAAGGTGGTCCCTTAGATACGCTGGTCCAAGATCAATATGCTAGTACTTCCCTTAGCACCCACCAAGCTTTTCAGATAGTGAGCAGGGCCATTGTACAGCAAGGCTTGTTATTGACTGCCCACATTCAAATGAAAGGATTTTCCACTGAAGAATCACCTTCCCTTGGCTTGCCTGGGCAAGCCAGCCCTTGGACAGGCCCGGGAATGCACAAGGAGGCATTAGATGCCTCCCCAGATCCTTCCAGGGTCCCCCTGGCCCGCCTGGCTTGGAGTTGCCAGGGGGGTTGCTCTCCAGGCATTCCCTCTGCAGAGGTTTTGGCTGTAGTGGACGTGGCCAACTCTGAAGCCAGCTGGAACTCCATTCCTGTGCGTTCCTGCCCAAAAATAGCCCTGCCTATATGATTTAGGACCATATACCTGAAGGGATTACCTACACTGTTATGAACCTACCCGGCCACTGCAGTCATCTTCAGAGGACCCGCTTCAGGTGCCCCCACCTTCTGAAATCAGGGTAGCAACCTAGGAGAGGGCCTTCTCAGTAGTTGAACCAAAACTCTGGAACTCTCTCTCCAGAGAGCTTTGCTTGTCTCCTTCTGTAGCGTCTTCTGCTGGCAGGTGAAGACCTTTTCATTTTGCTTGGTGATCCCTTCTTCCACCCCAGTGTCTCCCCAGTGCCTGCTATAGATTCCTATAATATGTCTATTCACTTTTTAATATGTTCTGTATATTAAGAAGTACAGCAAATTATAACAGTGTGAGTCTCCAGCACACTAGCATTCTCTCTGTCTTATTCAAAAGGAACTCAATGAAATTGCTGACCAGTCGGGTTAGACCAGATAAAAGGAAGTACTTCTTCACCCAAACAGTGATTAACACATGGAATTCACTGCCACAGGAGGTGGTGGAAGCTACAAGAATGGACGGCTTCAAGAGGCAATTATATAAACATATGGAGTAGAGGTCCATCATTGGTATTAGCCACAAGGTATAGACAGTAACTCTCAGTCTGGGGAAAGTGATGCACTGTATTCTTGGTGCTTGGGGTGAGGGGCAACAGTGGGAGGGCTTCTAGTGTCCTGGCCCCACTGGTGGACCTCCTGATGGCACCTGGTATTTTTGGCCACTATGTGACAGTGTTGGACTGGATGGGCCATTGGCCTGATCAAACATTGGCTTCTTTTATGTTCTTATGTTCTTAAATTTGGTCATGATATTCCAGGGTATTTCATCACTCAGGGAAGTGCACAGCAAAAAAATAATAATGATTTCTTACCAGCAACAAGTTAAACCATTCCTCAGCTCGCGAAGTAACTGCTATCCAGTTGCTGCTCAGAAGACTGAGTTTATCATTCACTAAGCTCTCCTTCCCTTTAAGCACAGTCTTCAGTCCCTCTCCTAAATCAGTAATGTTCTTCAGTTGAAGCTGACGTTTCTCTATCTCCTTCTGTGTTGCCTATGGAAAGCATATGTAGGATGATTAATAAAGGATCTTGGAAGAATAAGACATCATAGCATTGTTATAGATAGACTGGAAAAAACCAATCCTTTTCAACATGTAACTGCATGAGAAACTGTAAGAGAAATTTACATTGACCCTTTAAAGAAAGTAACTTATTAGTGGGATTTATATATCATTAAATCTAATCAAGGGACTAAGGACTGACCAAAATTGCTTTGTTTAATTATCTTTTCTTACAGTTCTTAGATTAAAAAAAAACTTTAAAAGTAATATCTGAATATGTTAGGCCTCTCCCCAGAGTTTCTCTTAAAAATGGCAGCCTTGGATCAAGCAAAGGCCCTGGTCAAGCAAAGGATACTGGACACTGAACGGCAGGGAGACATCAACAGAGTTTCAAATTTCCTGATGTCAAAGAACACTTGATATGTTGTAACTTTGGCAGCTTATTTTTGCTGTTAGAGATACCGTCCCAGCGTAAGGCTTACTCTATGGCTACATGGAATATACTCCCCTCTGCAGTAGTGGAGAGCCACTATAGAAAGATCCCAAAAGCAGAGAGGCTTTTCCCATGTGGTGCAGGGAAGGTTGAGACAAATAAGCATATTTTGCTTCACTGCTGTTACTACCAGGAAATTCGCACAAATATTATTGTACCCTTGCTTGGTAGGGTTCCTTCCTGCTCTGAATCTGGTGAGTCTTCCTCCATGGGGGGCATAAGAGCTGAGGCTTTCCAGGGCTGTTTTGGCCTCCACCCCAGCTGTCCCCTATGGCTTTGCTTTACAGAAACCAAGGCTTAGAAGGCTCAGCAATATTGTTGCGGTTGCCTAGCAACCTCCAAAATTGCTAGTGAAAGCTCCGCAAGTGTTCTTTTCTTAAAGCTACAATTTTAAGAAATTTTAATCCAATTCTTTTTAAGATTCCAGCTTTTTTTAAAAAAAAAAAAGACTTGGGATTTCCTTCAGGTTTTTAGAGACATTTCCCTTACCTTTCTCTAACTCTGTTTTGCAGATTTATTGATCCACATTCTGATGCTTTGTTTGGAATTAAATATATTATATGACAAAATCACACTTTAAGCAGAGGGACTGTAATGTGCAAGGGCTACAAAAACCTTTCCCATTCTGTAGCTTTTCTGCCTAAAATAAGCCTTTCCTCAATCATTTTCTCATTGTCAGGGAGTGACTGAGAGAGAAGGTGAAAGAGTTAGTGCAGCTTCCCAGTGCAGCCTTTTTTTAAAATCAAAAAGTATCAGAAACAAAACTTCATGTGGTTTCATATAAGGCTGCATGTAAGGTTTAGTTTAAGCCTGTAAACTGAAATCTAGAATGCCGATGGTTCAAATTTCACAGCAGTGATAGACACAATGCAAGGACCTTTCCACAGTTAATGTCTAATCATGTTAATTGCTCCTAAATAAGCACTATTACTTAAGAACATAAAAATTGCTAGGCAGGATCAAACCGAGTGCAACATTTTTAGAAGATGCTCAGCAAATACCAGACATGAGGAAGTAACCTGAAAACTGGTCTACTTCTGGACTATGTTCTAACTTCTGCATATACCAACCTTCAGAAAAAAGGTACTTTTTCAGTCTCCATTCATCATCTGTACAGATATTTGGAGATAATGATACTTTTTTTTAAAAAAATTAACTTTCGACTTGCTATACCGCCCTAACCCTGAAGGGTCTCTGGGCGGTTTACATATAGTGTGTTCTAAGAACACTTGATCCTAACTTGGGCCACATGGAATTGGGGCGGGGCTGCCTACCGGCACCTGGGTGGTGGGTCGTATCGTTGCTCTGGCTCAGCTTCTTTTCAGGAAGTCTCTGGTGCTTCTGGACGACTGTTGGAGGGGCCGCGCAGGCGCACGGCCCATATCCGCTTAGGCGCACGGCCCATGTCCGCTTTCTGGCTTCGGCTCTGTCCGTTAGGCTCCGCCGCGCCTGCGTTACATGTCATCGTGCGCCCCCGGTCTCCGCCATCGCCATTGTCTGCTGTGCGATGTTCTGCTGGTCACCAGGGATCACTGCATTGTGCATCGCCATCCGCCTCCACCGCCCATGCTTCGTTGCCGCCGATGTTTCGTGTGCCATCTATGCCACCACCACACACCTCGTCGGAGGAGGGTGCCCCCTACCCATCTAAGGGTAGGTACCCATTTGTCTACTCGCTGAGTTGTTAATTGCTTTCGAGCCGCTGGGTGGGCGGGAGCTGGGACTAGGGTCGGGAGCTCACTCTGACCGCGGTGGTTCTCGAACAGCCACAATGGCTGTTCATAGTTGTTACAGCAGGCATTTTACCGTCTGCGCCACCGCTCCCTGTACTGACATACTCTAGAGTGTTGCTATAGAATGCCTAAGATCATGTGATCCCTTGAAATATGTAATATAAATGACAAGAATAATGAACACTATTACTCTTCCCCTTTAAGAAAGACTGATGTGGAGATGTATAATGCAACATTTTAATTTAATTAATTAATATTTTGCCTTTCCTTGTGGTTCAAGGTGGCTTACAATATTAGCTTAAACCTTCCCCAGCTGAACCACAAAATAAAACAGCAAACCCCAGATCTCTACCCCCTCTCCCCTTAAAAATGTCTGGATCTAAGGTAAAGATTTCTCTTGCTCGAAAGCTAGGCAAATCCAATTCTAGGGGGCCGTGCTTATCTCCATTTCCAAGCCGAAGAGCCAGTGCTGTCCAAAGATGTTTCTGTGGTCATGTGGCTAGCATGACTAAATGCTGAGATGCACGGAACACTGTTACCTTCCCACTGAAGCAGTACCTATTTATCTACTTGCAATTTCTTGTTTTCGAACTGCTAAGTTAGCAGGAGCTGGGGCCAGATATGGGAGCTCACTCCCTCACGTGGCACTAGGGTCTCAAACTGCCAAAGTACAGACCTTCCGCTCTGCAGCTCAGTGTCTTAACCTGTGAGCCACTAGGACCCTTGCATTTGGATCTACCTGAGCTGAAAATATACCCAAAAATACTTTGTCTGTATTTCCTGGATATATTTTGGCTTCCTGCAAACCAGGGGGAAAAAATCCTGAGAAATAAACAAAGCATAATGCTATCAGGGCCCAGGTAGGGGGCTGTAGGAGGAAATAAACATATTTTAGTGGGAAACAGCAGAAAATCTAAAAACAATATTGTCTATTGATGTCAGTTCAAAAATCTGTTGTGTTGGTTTATGTTTCGCTTTGCCCCCCCCCCAGTTGGAATAAAGAGACAGACACCAATATGGATTTAACAAGGGCCACTTTATTAATTATTTAATAACAACAAATACTAGCAAGGGGTTATCAGAAATGTACTGAGGAATATGACAGGTGTCAAACTCCTGACCACCTTCATTTCCTTCTGGGCGATGCACCTGCTCTGATCTCAAGCCACCGAAGGTAGCTTTCGATCAGCAGTGTGGCATGTTCAAGAGAACCTCCGCAGGGCCTGCAAGACGGAGCTCTTCTGCCAGGCCTTTGAGTAGGAGCCACCGCCCCTACTATACCACCATCGCCTTGTTTTGGACGAAGCCCTGAGGAACATCTTAATATTGAGCCGTGGGAAGTACCACTCGGAACTTCGGACCTACGATCTGCCATCTCTGGAATTACGCAAGTTATTGAGCACCATGTTTTAATTTAGGATGTTTTAAAGTTGTATTATGTGTTTTTAAATCATTATGTATATCATGTTTTTATTATGGCAAGGTTTTGCCTTGCCTCTGTAAGCCGCCCTGAGCCTATCGGGGAGGGCGGGGTATAAATGTGGAAAATAAATAAATAAATAAATAGGCAACCAGTCAGACCTGCACTAAAATAGGGTGGAAGGGTGCGCCGAGCTCTACCAACTGACTGTAAGGCAGGGGGCAGGAGCCAAGCCTAGACAGGCTGGCTCTGCCCCCTGTTGGTTCCTTACTCTTCATGCCTCTCATGGAGGCAAAGCAGCCCACCACCACCAGCGCAGGCTCGGCGGGGTTTGGGGCTCACAAATTCTTTTGTATGTATTAACTGAACAAGATATGTTGTGCCGAACACTGGAACTGACATAACTCCCTGGCTTCTTTAGAGTGAGTTGATTCAGAGATTCATTTTTAAAAACAGTTTATATACTGGTTTTCCACAAATGCTCAAAGCAAAAGCATTTTATAGTACCTTCACACTGATGCAATATTAAAATGTAAGATAAATAAATAAAAAGAAATAAAATGATATCATAGGAAGCTGTAGATTATTTTCCATGAAGCTGTCTTGTGTGCTGTTCAGCAACTAACAATGCAATCATCTAAATTCACTGAAGTCAATAGGCATAACAGGATGTAACTCTTCTTGAGATGCACTGTAATGGGACAGCGAGACAAATGACTGCCACAGGAGGTAGAGCCAACCACACACACAGAGACAGTCCAAGTGCTGAGGAAAACAGGGGTAATTTAAAAATATACTGGGAAAGAAGGATGAGACAGAGAATAAAATTATTGTTGTGGTGGCAGCAGCTGCTGAAACAACATCATTTTAATTTGCACAGCCAATCAGTTCTGCAATGGCCAATTCAAAGTGACTCCACACACTTTCTGGGATGCTGGGCAAGGTGTTGGCTGATGCCATGGCACTCATGGGTACCACACTGGGGACCCCTGATGTAAAAATAAATTTTTATCCACAGTAACTTACAAAAAAAATCTCCAAGCAATGGGGGTGGGGTGGTGAAGGGATTGGATGTCTCATTTATATAATACAGCATCATCATATTTCAAATTAAGCAATTTTTGTGCATTTCGCAAGCACACTAAAAACCTGACTAAAACAATGCTTAAGATAAAATTGTATCAATCATTACAGTTCCTTTCAAAATTCACAATTAAGACATAACAAAGATAACCCATAACTTCACATTACTGTCAAAAATTCCTAAACTAAATAACTCACTGTGACTGCTTAAATGATGGTGACTATATTCCTCAATTTTCACAAGTACAGTGATTATACTAATTGTAGATTCTTACTAAATCTATATCACTTTATGATTAAAGCCATTTATTTATCTTAGGCACACTTATTATTTTTGAGCTGCCAAGTATGTAGCCCATTGATAAGAAATATATTGCAAACTTGCGCTATGAACATAACTCAGTATATTCCAACAGGTTTTTACATTAGTATTATATCCTGATAACTAAAATATAACAATAATGTATTTCCAGTTCAAGTATGATTGCAGTAGTAAATGACACAGAGGTTTTCAGGAGAGTGCCATCTGGCATTCTGAACCTGAGAGCAGGCCAATAATATAAACAGGAATATGAGCTCAAGAGCTTAGAACAAATTGTTTAATGTCAACCAGTTGTTCCCTAGCCCATTAACACAGTGTGAACATGCTCTTTCAAAGTGGCCCCAAGAGAGAATGGATTTGGCAGGGAAAGGAGGTGACAGCCAGAGCACTGGTGGGGAATGCGCAGGCACATGTCAGGTAGCTAAAGAAGGCATAATCTCTAGCTAGGAGCATATACATCCTTTCCAGAGACTGGTTGGGATTCCTTATAAGTACAAGACAGCTGACTTCCATGATCCCCCCTCCTTATTAAATTTCCAAATATGAAGTATTGTCAGCTATATGCTACAACCTGGTCCATGTCACAGGTCACATTGCTGCTTTTTAGATTCATTTTAGTTCCATGCAGAATTTTTCTAAGTTCTCTGAGGACCACAAGTGACTGCCCTCTCTTTTTGAGTAAGAGTTCGAGAACCTCTAATTTAGCATATTAAACTGAATGTAGTAAACATTTTTATATTCAACTGGAAATCAGAATTTTCTTGTTAAAATTTCCCTGCTATGATCACTACAACATGAGCTTCACTCATAGAACAGTGGTGATTGGACTGTATTTTGGTAGGCTAGCAAGCATATTACAGTTGATTAGTACATTTCTCATGTGTGTGAAATTTTAATAAAATCTTTCCCTTTGATTTTTTTAGAGGAAAGAGTTACCTTTTTGTAATAAGAAACTAGGAACAGAGAAATGAAACTCTACTTCATACTCATTCTAATAAGCAAATCTCATATATTAATTATATGGCTCTGTACACAGTCAGTATGCAATGTGATGTATCTGGATCCAATCATTAATTATAGGTTTGTCTAGTTAAGTTACAACTGTGGTGTATGGGGTGATACAAACCACATACTTTTACATCACCTAATTGTTCCATTCCCACACTCAGCGGCAAAAGGAATTGAAATGGGATACCAACAAAAGGCATCCCTGGCATGATGATGTCATACCAAACTGACATCCTCACACTGGGGACGTCATGTGGCAACACTCTGGTATTTGGGGCAAAACCCTATTGTAACCAGAGTGTTGCCACGCAATGTCCCTGGCATGATGACGTCACTTCATCACGCAAGGGACATCACATACAATGATGTTGCCCTGCCCCCCACTCCCTGGAAGCTCCCTCCCACCCCCCACCAGCAGAAGAAAAGGAACTGGCAACCCTAGGTTACTATGAGGCCACATCCACTTCCCTCCCACCGAGGCAAGATTTTCCCCAGACCAGGGATCTCTGTACTCTTCAGAGCCAACTCCCTTTTTGACTGGATAGGGAATTTTCCTCTCTCTAGATTTATCCCCTTTCCTTGGCTCAAATACAAGTCTTTGCCCACTTCCCGAAGCCAGTTTGGTGTACTGGTTAAGTGTGCAAACTCTAATCTGGGAGAACTGGGTTTGATTCCCCACTCCTCCACTTGCAGCTGCTGGATGACCTTGGGCAAGCCATAGTTCTGTCAGAGCTGTTCTCTCAAGGACAGTTCTGGAAAGAGCTCTCTCAGCCCCACCTACCTCACAGGGTGTCTGTTGTGGGGAGGGGAAGGGAAAGGAGTTTGTAAGCCACTCTGAGACTCTGACTGAAGGGCGGAGTATAAATCCAATCTCCTCCTCCTCCTTCTTCCTTGCCAACTTTCCCCCCATTTCTCCTGTCTGTGTTAAACTGCTCTCAGCTAAGGGTGAATGTTGAAACTTTCAGTACTTGACTTTTCTCTGCAAGGATTGAAATCAGACTGTTAGTACTCAAGTCAGTCAATGCAAAAATCAGACTGAATCCCTCCTCAGCATGCAGTTCTCTCAAGACCTTCTCTGCTTAGCTGATGCTAACCAATTTGATTGCTTGGAGCAGCCTGTCACTCAAGGCTCTCTGGCTCTGTAAAGAATTAACCCTTCATAGTTCTATATCTGTTTATACAACACTTCTAAAGGCTTACAAATACTGTTCACTGTGTTTTCTCTAAAGTGTATATTTGAGCTTACAGAAAGTAGAAAAAGAATGCCTCCTCTACTCCATAGCTTAAAAATAAAAATGCAAAAATCATTAAAGTTTAGCTTTCATTTCTTTGGAATGACAACAGTGTAGTGTAAATTTAAGAATCTCTGAAGGATTAAGAAAGAAAGATCCATAAAGAAGACATGAGTGGGGGAAAGCCTGACTCCTCCTATATTACATTGCACCCCATGAGTATTCTCTTCTCCAAACAATCTTGCATAACCCATATAATAAAGTTGTTGTCCTTGTAAAACTGTGAGAGGAATCTTAAGTATGCCTTTAAAGATACACAATAGAGCAAGATAAAGGACCTACACATTATTTTATCAGCAATACAAATTATTTATTAATTGATTGTATGGCAAGCAATACAAATTATGTTTACAGAATCATCTTCTTTAACAAGTGCGTTTTATATTCTTAATACTCTTAGTGCATTCCTAAGCCAAGTTACACCTTTCTAAGCCCACTGACTTCCATGGACCTAGAAAGGTATAAAGCTGCTCAGAATTGTACTGCCAATCTTGTACTTTTCAAACTGTGGCACTAGACTCAATGTTTTTTGTTCGAGTGAGACGTGCAGGGTTTCCCTGTAACCTTTGTGATATGGCCACCAGAGAATTCAGTGTGTTTAACTAGACTCAATGCTTAACACACAGCTACCACTAAAAACAACAGCCCCATGTTTAGGGTTGCCAGCTCTGGGTTAGGAAATACTTGGAGATTTTGGGGGTGGAGCCTGAGGAGGGTAGGGTTTGGGGAGGAGAGGAACTTCGGTGGAGTATGATGCCCTACAATCCATCTTCCAAAGAGGCCCTTTTCTCCAGGTGAACTGATCTCTATTGCCTGGAGATCAGTTGTAATCCCAGGAGATTTCCAGTTACTACCGTACCTGGAGGTTAGTAACAAAAGGAGTTCACGGGAAGAGTTGATAAGAAAAAACAAAATACAACCATGAAGTGTATAACGAAAACTATTGCTTGTTTATATTTTTTTTCATTTTTTTCATTAAAGCTATATGCATGAATAACTCAAAAGGTTACACTATTTCTTTGGCTAAGAGTTTAAACAAGAATTATCTTCCAAACTTGAGAAAGCATGAATTGCCAACATATCCTTGGTTATTAAGCCCACTTTAAGGATTTGCTTGTTGAGTTGTGTGTCACTCATGCTAGGACATGTTTTGTGGTGTCTTCTTCCTGTTAGTCTTGTGAAAATTTAGGATTGGATTGCTTCCCAGAAGCTTCCTCTGACTAAATGGTCATGGCTGCGGAGTTGGGACGGCTTCCGATTTCTCAAAAGATAGGAATGCCACCCTGCTAGCTGGAGGTTGGCAGCCCTACCCATGTTGAATTTTCTGCACTTAACATTTAGGCATATTTATCTGTTCCATAATGTCATGCCATGCATTTTGTTGCCTCTGCTCCACAGCTTGGGCTGCTGCTGGCAGAAGAAGGAGATAATAGTGTTGTTGATCATTTGTTTCAGGTGACTTCCTTTCTAGGGGTCAAGAAGAAGGAGAGAATCTCCTCCATTACGTGTGTGCTTGTTTTGTCTGGAGTCACCATAGAAATGTAGCTCTTAGTGTTATGCTGATTTGTAGTAATCCCGTGAACCCTTTTCCCTTAGAATAAAGTATTTTTAAAAGCAAAGAACTCTCTTCTTTCCAATAGAGCAAGATCCATCAAATAGTCTGAGTATTAAACAATTTTTGACTATTTTACAACAAATAGTGGGGGACCTCAGTGACTGTGATCTTCTTTGAGGAGGGTTGTGTTCTCTGTTCCTTTTATTAAAGTAAGTGCAAACAGTGAAGAAAAGGGCACCTTCCTTTTCACTATGGTTGATTATGCTGATGTGTAAATTCAGCTTTAGATATCTATATCAGTAATAAAAAGTAGTTCATTTTTCTAGGGATAGTTCTCTGTGACAGGAAGTGTAAAAAAGTTAGCAACACTTCGGTGGCTGGCTTTATAAACATTTATGTAGTAAAATCTAAAAGATTAATTGGCAAAACATGATAAATCATGGGGCAGTTATTAGATGATACTACATTATAATCTCTACTGGATTGTATTAATACTGGCAATGTATTTTTTAATATTGTATGCCAATAAAAGATATTTGTCATTATATTAAGTTTTCAAATTAAGTCTGAGAGGGGAAAAATGGAAACCTGTGAAGAGAAAACTAACCAACTTCTACATGAACAAAGTTCGTCCAGTGGCACCTTTAAGACCAACAAAGTTTTATTCAAGGTATGAACTTTCATGTGCATGCACACTTCCTCAGATACATTTTGTGCATGCACATAATAGCTCATACGTTGAATAAACATTCTATTGCTCCAGACCAACATGGCTGCCCACCTGTATCCAACTTCTAAATTGAAACTATAAAAAGGTACCTAGCATTTTGCTGTTGTTGTCTTGACTTTTTGGGGCCCCCCTAAAATTGTGATGTAGCACCTGAATCCCACCCTGCTGTAGAATTTAAGTTAAATTTAATAAATTCTAGATTAAATTTTTTCTTGTCAAAACATATTTCTTAGTATACTACAAAATGAAAACATTATTCAGAATAAAATATGTTAATAAAACTTTAAATAGTGTAAACTATAGGATGTTTACAGCTTTGTGGGGAAAATGTTTTTGTGATGACAAGATAACTCCAGGAAAACATATGCGAGTTTACAAGGGAGGAAAATATATATTATTACCTTGCTCCAGGCAACTTCAGCATCTAAATTGATAGGCATGCCTTCTACTGCTGATCTCTTTGTCAGTTCCGAATCTGTCACTGCCAGCCATTCTGTCAGAGTATTCATTTCCTTCCTCAGCTTCCGAGATAATTTCAAACATTTCTCTAGTTCTTGCTTTTTTTCTGTCACCTGCAGTGGAAGAAAATAAAAGATTTTGATAACCTAAACTTCAAAATGTTTCACCAGCAAAAGTGTTACTCTGTCACATCCCTTTCCTTGCTATCACACTGACTATAATTTTTGTAATGCCCATTACTTGCCAAACAACTCCACTATCAACTCCTCATGAATGTACTGGCCACCTGTTTTCTTTTTTGAAAGTACAGCTGCCAGATTGACTGCACCCTTTTCTAGTTACCTCAACAAGATGTCAAGATCCAACGTTGGAATATTTGGCCTATTTGATAAGTGTTCAATGCCATATCTTATTAAATATTAGGATCTATATTTTGACAGTTTCATAGTCATTTATTGTTCAACCAGATACTGAATGGCATAGATTAATTACATATTTGAATTTTCAAAGTTAGCTTAAAGGAAAGAAGCAGAATGAAACTAGACTTAACCTCTGACTATGCGTATTTAATTATGCTTCAATCACATTTCACTGTCACCTTACTGTTCTGAATTCTCAGTGGTAGCATTAAAAACAACAGCAAAAAAAAAAAGGCTCAACACCATTGGGCAAAACCTGCATGTGGCAGGTAATTGAGCAAGGAAAGTGTGGAAAGATATTGAGGCTGGTCAATGACTTTTCTCTTGAGGGCTTGGTGACTGGCCTTAACACCCTGTCACAATATACGAACACTGGTCTGGTATCAGAAACAAATTTGGGTTAAGGGAATTAATGGGTATGGTGAAAACTGCATAGTTTCCTTAATTATAATGCGTACCAAAAGTAGCTCAGTAACTGGTACAGGTTAACAACCCCAGAACAGAAGGAATCAACGTATCATTTGCTGTCTTGCATGATTTTTCCTCCCAGGAATAACAGAGCCTGGGGCATTTCAGTTTCTGCAAGCAAAATGGCTGGCTGCTTATGCCCCTAACCTCTTCATGACAGGCTCTGGAATTTAGAAGCTGAGCAAATATGGCGCATTGTTTTCATTCAATTCTGAGAGTAGCCCTTATCTCTCTATCAATCAAGGTCATAGAGGAACAGTCAAATAAAAAAAAAAATCATGAATATACAATGAATTTGACCAACCTGGGCCCCGGTCACACGGGCCGGATATCGCGGGGGGGGAGGCGTGGCTAATTGCCCCGGCGCAGTTTGATCTGCGATTACGCGATCAGATGAGCCAGCGGCACACCACGGGTCCTTCCCTCGGCACCGGCGGGTAAACAAGGGTGGCGATCACATGTGCGATCACACCAGCAATGGCTAGGCGCCACTGCCATGACAAACGGGGTCATTTTTTTTAAAGCCAAAATGGCATTTTCACTTTCCTCTTTGTGCGCATGCGCCGTTGGGTGCTTGTGCGCATCTTGTGGAGACTTGGGGGGAAAAAACCCTGTTTGCGAAGGGACATGGGTGGGCGCCGGATGCCACCACCGGAAACACGATCAGACGCCAGCCCTTGCCCCGCGGTTTCCGGAAACTAGTACCTCGGAAGTACTAGTTTTTAACTCCGCATCTTCAGCGGGAAGCCTCGGGAGCTCAACGCTTCACAGATGTTGCGGTGTGATTGCACCCAGAAAATCCGCCTATCTTCCGCCTCTGTAGCATAGCTGATGCTCCGTGTGACCGCAGCCCTGGTTGCTATTTAAATTAATTGTATGGTTGTCATCTGAATTTGCCTTCAATTAAATTTCAAATTGCATTGTATCTCAATGAAACAAAGGCTATGCAGAAACTGTTCAAAAGGAATGAGTGTGAAATGATGTCTGCTGTCCTTCAGCAATTTGAAGCAGATACTGGAAATTTGGCACAGCATTCTGGTATGATACTGGAATTTATTGCAGATGTTTCCTCAAATTCCTGAGAATTATTATTTGTACTTATTCATTTTGTGTTTTTAGAAACCTGTTTATGAAAGCTCATATAATTAGAAAGAGCAGGGCTAGAAGACCTGCTTAAATAGGCAGAAAAAAGACCCACTGATTTCAGTGTGGTGCTACTTATTCCCAGTTAAATGTGAACAGAACTGTAGTTTTAATGTTCAAAGACAAGAGAAAACAGTTATTTTGAAAAGTAATGCTGTAAAAACAATAATAAGCACCACCCCTTTTTGTTCATTTCCAGTCAACAAACAGGTAAATCTCTGCTGTATCAATTAGCAACAATGCTAAGACATATTAAGAAAGGATTATAATTTTGATACTGTTTTAACAATATATTGCATTACAACTCAGTTGATTCCTCCATAATTTTTCATACATGCAACAGAATGCTTTCCATGAAAACTTTTACAGGTCAATCGTAAACAAAATTTTGTTGTTCAGTCGCACAGTCGAGTCCGACTCTTCGCACCCATTGGACCAGATCACGCCAGGCCTTCCTGTCTTCCGCCGTCCTCTGAAGTTTGCTCAACTTCATGTTCCTTGCATCTATGACACTGTCTAACCATCTCATCCTTTGCCGTCCCCGTCTTCTTTGACCTTCAATCTTTCCCAGCATCAGGGTCTTCTCCAGTGAGTGCTCCCTTCTCATTTGGTGGCCAAAGTATTTGAGCTTCAGTTTCATTATATGGCCTTCCAGGGAACAGTCAGGGTTGATTTCTTTTAGGATTGACTGATTTGATTTTCGTGCAGTCCAAGGGACTCTCAAGAGTCTTCTCCAGCACCATAGTTCACTCCTTTAAACCAATTTACTTCAATGGATTTGGAATGCTATAACTCCGTTTAGGATTACGTTGTTAATCTGCTGAAATTCACTGTTTCCACATTTTTAAGAAGAGCCAGATCTACTACCCCTCTGTACACTACTGCTTCTTAGCTCCTTTGATTCTTTGATGAATCATAAAATTCTAATCATAAAATGACTGTCCTTTTTTATATTTCATTTTAAGTTGTTGAGAACATACACAATTATGTGCTCAAGAGATATTTCATTGAATTTTCAGAAAGAATAATAATAGCAGATGCAATTTTAATTTTATATTTTATTGCAAGGCCACTATTTAAACTAGAAAAGTATTAAAATAATTCCATGGCTATATGGATTCATGGACTAAAGTTATATATCTCACTCTAATTTTTACTTTAAACATTGTAAAAGAAAATCAGGAAATACTGCCATCTTAAGGTCTTTCTTTTTCACACAGTTACTGTGCTTGTCATCTCCAAAACAGCCAATATTTGCAAAAACTGTGTTACACAATGCTCCATGTTTCTTGTGTTTGCATTTTTTAGGAAAAAGTAATTGTGGGCAGATTGCCTTAGCAAGGTTGATTTGCAGGCTGGTGGGGAGAGACTCTTTAACCCTCTGTCCTTCCAAGTTAATTTTCAAGTTGGAATCACCTGCTCAAAAAAAGTTTTCACCCAGAGGCGAAGAGAATCAGAAGTTTCTGGGTTTGGATCACACATTTGTACTGTCTCTCTTTACCCTCCCATTAAAAATGAACAATAGATGACAGACACCAAAGTCTAGCTACTATTTTTTCTGAAGGAATGCAATATGTTTCATAGAAGATTCAAACTTATAGGAAAAAGAATAGTTTATATTTTTTAATATTTAATTGGGCTGCTCTTAGTTGTCACCTAATGTAATAGATATTCTTTCTAGGAACGTGCGTTCAGCCAAGCTGAATATATATCCAAAAAATACCTTATGGCTATTCTTCAGATATATCTGGGTTTCCAGGTGGCATCTGAGATTTTCCAGGATACCAGTAAATACGTCCCAACAAATTTTGGAAATATTCGGGATTAACTGGGAGTATCAGGAGCCAGCGTTTGAAGACTCCCAGGACTACTTTTTATTTTTGTTTTCTCTCTTCTGAAAGATTCCCAATAAGAAATAATGGACTAAAAATATTGGAATCCCCAAAATCCAGTATCGAGAAACCTGGAACACCAATATTTTTCAGCTCCCAATACCCCAATCTAAAAAAAATGCAATTTTTTTAGATGCACATCTTTCGTTATTTCCCTTTAAGACAGTAAACATAAACAGGGCTACTTTAAGATAAGAAGAAACATCTTTCACTTTGTAAAATAGACATGGCATCAGCAATTAATTTTGCACTGAAACTGGAGCAACATACCTTGGCACCCAGATCATTGTACTGCAATTTCAAAGCTGTAAGTCTTTCATCTAGTTCCTTTGGGTTCTCAGTTTGCTGCTTCTGAACAATCTGACGGCCAGTTTTTATCACTGTTTCCACTTCAGATTTCACTTCACTAAGAGTCTTATACAATTTCTAGGCAAAGCAGAAAAACAGAAAGCATTCAAGCAGAAGACAGACTAGTCTGAGAGGTCATATTACGTGTAATGTAGCATACTGCCAATACTGACCATACAATGATCCAGCTGTGACTGCACTGCTTCCTGCTCAACACTTCTCAGTTCCAACTTTGGCACTTGCAATTTTACATCATCTAAAATTCTTTTACATTCCTGTAAGCGCTGCTCAAAATTGGCTGGCTTCTGGAACAAGCGAAACTTTATGGAGACATCTTGTAGTTTTTTCTGAAAAGACAATATGACACGATTGGATACAAAGTATGCACAGTGAGCCACCTTCTGCTTCACTGTATTTACTAATAAATGCAAGTGCCAGCATGGTTTTCTAAAACCTTTTAAAAGGTACATAGGACAATAATGTTTCTAAATATTTAAGAAGGTCTTGAATGTGTCCTTTACTATCGTTTTGAGACTATGCACAAGGCTATAGCGACTGACATAGGATCTCTTACCTGACCTTTTAAACAAAAGTAATTGGGCCCAAAGGTTGATACAAAAAGGTCAGTCTGGAAATCAAATTGCCTGATGGTAAGCCATTGTACAATGCAGAAGCTATGGCCTTCTTTAGATTGATAGGAGCTCCCATGCAAATGTAATTGACAGCAGTAAGCAATTTCATGTAAACTATCTAATAGGTAGGAATGTGATTCTGGTATGAATGAATTTCCTTACAGTAAATACTCTGCAAGTATATTATAAATAGGTTCACTACTTGCATGAATTTCTTCCACAGGAAAAAAAAATCTAAAACAGCTTAATGTCCTAAAACATAATGAGTTGGATCCCAGGCTTCCATAGAACTGGGAACAGCAGATTCTGAAGATTTAAAAGATAATTATAGTTGGGTGTTATCAGCATCTTGATGACACCCAGGTGCAAAGCTATGGGCAGTCTCTCCAAGTAGATGTGATGACCCCCACTGAGCTGGCTCTGGATTCCAACTCAGAAGCCTCAGAGGATGAGCCTGAAGAACCAGAAACAAGGCCTGGGGGAGAGCAGGGAACTCCAGGAAACCCCTACATGGTAGATTCCCCTGACCCATCTGTTCCAGAGGCAGCCCCTGAGAAGCCTGCAGATGGAGCTCCTCTATCAGAACTTCCCTTGAGGATCCTGCAGTTGCAGCTTCTCTACCAGAACTTCCCTCTGTTCCCCAAAGTCCTAGGGCAACTAAGCAGCAACCAAGGATATGGGCCATGAGTCCATTAGGACCCACCTCCATTATTGTCTCAGTGGCAAATAATAACCAAATGGGCTCTAGGGTAGATGGGGGAGTTGGTCTCCTTATCTCTGTCCCCCCCATCCCAGAAGTGCCTATAACACACTTATTTCAAGGACTTTGTAGAAACCACACTCAGATAAAGAGCTGTTAACAACCAGAACAAGAGAAATCCAAATTATGATAAGACAGATCTTCAGTAGCAAGGATGGTGATAGGCAAATATCCAGTTTGCACTAAGTGGCCTTCACAATTCCTATAATCCTGTTGAAATCTATCAGAGTAACCAAACTGAACCCATATAGACTTGACTAGAAACTAGATCTTACTTTTTGGAACAACTGACTCACAAGCCATAGAAAAAAATGCTTTTTAGATTTCCTTCAGTTACAAAATTAGTTCACTATGTGACATGGGAAAGGTGGTTGTTGCTCAAGAAAAAAAAACAAGTTTAAAGAGCCTTCTCACTGAACTGGTCATGGGGAGGGGACTTTGAAGTAAAGAAGAATAGTTGTTTTACTTGTTAACAACTATTAGTTGAATTTACAAACCTGAGCAGTATCAATTTGGGAGAATATTTTTTTGGCAGCATCTTTACCCCGGTTCCGTTTTTTCATTTCATCCAAGCTAATCTCATGACTTGTCAACTCTGACTGAATTTTCTGCAGAAAAAAAGCGCAAATGTATTTGAAATCAAAGTGAATTATTTTCATAAGCAAATATATAAAATATTTTATATCTGATATCTGGAAACAACCATATATAATCACTGTGATGCTGTTGTGTTCCACTTTGCTTTACTATTTCATATTATTTAACAGTGGCTATTTGGACAGCAGACCAAGGTACAACTTTGTTCCAGTGACAATATACTTTGGGGATGTGAAAATGTAAATTACATTGTAGCCATTTGTTACAGTACTCCTTTTCTTGTTACAAAAAAAAGCAGGAAGAATACATTTCTCTCTCATAGCATATATATCACATGAAAAAATACTAAATGTGAAAAACATAGATTTGAAAGTTATTGCTAGACTTGTGTATGGCAGTTGGTTTATTTCTTGTTTTGTTATTAATTCCAAAAGGGACTATTTTGTTATTGGGTTGTTTCATATAGTTTTGTATCTTTATTTTGTTGTTGTTTTATTTCATGATTTTTTTTTTATTTCTCATTGGTTTCAGTGGAAGACCCCATTCCTCTTGGGTCTGTACCTTTATGGTTTTCCATTCAAACTGAACAAACCTCATCCACACCCATTCCCAAATTTCAAACAGATAAAATAAAGGGTGCTTCTTTTTGAGGTAGTGAAAGAGACACATATTTATTATTAAAACTTGTGGCAGAAATTATAGGAAAGAACCCAAATACACAGTAATACAGACAGCGGCATTCAGTAAAAGAATCTGAGAGTGCAGCTACTTAGCTTGAAGGACAGTACCAAGAGGAAGAAGCAGACTAACAAGGCAAGGGCCTTTTGGTGGCACAAAGCAGGAAAGGCATCTGGGTGGGCAGGCAGGATAACCTTGAGGTAGATTTGCTTGGAGACTGGATGAGGTTTGGAGAGCAGCAAGCAAGCAGGGAGCACAGAGTTCAAGCAGTAGGGTTGCCAGGTCCCCTTGTTGCTCCAGTGAGGGGATTTGGGGGACATTCTGGGATGGGTTGACATCACTCGAAAGTAATGTCATCACACCAGGTATGTTGCATGGGGACACGCTGGTTTAAAGGCAAAAGTCTATGGTAAAACCGGCTTAAAACCATAGCGTTTTGCCCTTAAACCAGAGTATATCTGCACAATATCCCCAGTGTGATGATGCCAATTCCGGGTGACATTATTATGTCATGGAAGTCACATGGGGATGTGGCTGTTTGGGGGTGGGGGACTGGCAAGCCTACACAGCAGGGTAGACATGGGGAGGAGAGTGGAAGGCCCATCCCTCCACAGGTCACAGGTGACGTTAACCACAATTAAGCAAAAAATGCAAGTTTTGGTTGTAGATGCAGAATGCATCCAAAAAATAGACTGGAGAAAAAAAGAATAGTCCAGAGGGCAGGGACACAAAATACAAAGTTAACCTTAAAGGCTCAACTGCTTGGATTCTCCGGAATAAGTTACAGTGAGATGTTAGTGCAGAAAGAGCCAATATCTCGCTTAGACTGAGTTCTGGGTTGCAGCGCCGTGAGTCAGATGGAGCCGGGACTTGTTCCCAGGCACTGCCGGCTTCTCGTTATCTTTAGAGGAGACTCGGGCTTCCAAGCTCTGCTGCACTCCCTGGAGGGTGGTGCAGTGCAAGGGATGTGATATGGGCCCCCCGCCTGTAGCGACAGGTGACTGGAAGCTCGTGGATTGTCTCCAGCAAGAAACGAAGAAGGGCACTCATGGCAGCCATGAGTGCCTAGCTGTCGCTTCCCACCAAGAAGGACTTAAAAGTTTGCACCTCATCCACAATATCAATGAAGCATATCACTGTGAGTACTTCTTAAAGCAACTTTACCTGAAATTCTACTATATAATGTCAGCCCTTTTATAGTTTAAAAAGACTAGGAGGGGTGAAGATCTTTTTTCCACACCCCCTACCTTTACCACGGCTAAGAAAAGGATCTAAAATTAATTGTATAAATAATCTACTGGGCGAAAAAAACGAGAGAGCACCCTGTCCAATTGATATCTTCAAGAATTACCTTTTCTACCACTCTGAACTTTAGTGAGAGCCTAATAAATCTTCTTGTCCTTTTTATGAAGACTTTGAAATAAATACTGAACTTTGGGATCTGTTAT
Organism: Gekko japonicus; assembly: GCF_001447785.1. NCBI lineage: Eukaryota > Metazoa > Chordata > Lepidosauria > Squamata > Gekkonidae > Gekko > Gekko japonicus. Next base: position 706,834 of record NW_015161969.1, on the reverse strand, counting down.
AATTTATTACTTTAATTATAAAGGCTTATATTTTAATAGATCTTATTCTGAACTTTTGATGTATTTAGTTCCCATAATAATGTATGTTTATCTCTATTGAAATTGTAAAACTCCACTTTCTTCTGACTATATTGCTTTGGAATGTAAACAACTGATAAGCCTTTCACCCTGTGTTAGCTTTGTCTAGACCATAACAGTTGCTGACATACACTCTCTAAAATTGTTCTCTGTAAAACTTGGCTTGGGAAAAAAATCTATAGAGACTCTTTGGTGTTAACACAATTTTTGAAAAATGATTTGTAATGATAAATTGCAAAAGACCCCAGAGGCATTTTTGTTAGTTACACCAGATTCTATGGACAATAAACCTACTCAGGTTTCCTTGAAAGACTTTTTGAATATAGTTCAAAATATACTCGCTGTAGTCATTAAAAAAGCAGTTGAAGAAGCCTTTCATTCAGTACAGACAGAAATCCAAGTATTGATGCAACAACTCAAAACTAAGAGGGAAACAGCCAGACAGCGTGGAAAGAGGAGGAAAAAAGACCTGCCTTGAAAACACAGAAGAAACCTAAAAGCAAGATGACTGGACTTATAAAATAGAATCTATGCCTACAAAGAGAAATACAACCTTTACAAAAATGTACCAGAGACTCTATAAAAGTTACTTCCGTACCATCTCTGAGACAACAACAACAACAACAACAACAACAACAGTTTATGGAATTACAAGCTACTACTAAGCGGGAACATAGATGGCTGTTCCCAGAAGACAATTTTTACACTTATAAAGGAGAAAGACACAGAATCAAGACTTTAAAACTTAAGAGGAGGAACCAGAAAATCAAGAAAAAGCTGATACCTATAAAAAGTTTGGAAAAGTATGAGGGAATTCCCTCCTTCTTAGGACTACATCATTTATATATTGAGGGAAACCCAGATGTTTTTGATGGAGTAAGATCCTAATATACTTGTATTTAGAATAGTCACACACTTTACAATATAATTCAAAACTTTAATAGCATGTTTAGGGAAAGTTTATTCTAGTAGAAAATAAGAGACTGTATATTCATATATTTGCAAACTCTATATAATCAATTTATGGTGGAAAAATGAGACAGATTTAACTACTGTATGAGGTACTGTAATAGAAAAAAGATCAATATGAACTACTGTATCCCCAATTATATGTTTGTTTTGAAAAATAAAAAATGTTATATGACAAAAAATATCTCTCTTAGACTAACAGACTATAAAGATGATGTTTACCACCTGATGGATTAAAAAACCTGTTAGAAAACATAAGCTATATCTGCTATGATTTAGCACAGTGACATCAGTTGTATAAGGGATGGATGAAACAAACCCTGAAATGATATAAATAACCCAACCACTGGATTTATTTTTGGAGTGGATGTAGAGGGTGTATAACAGGTCTGTTTTATAGTCCATAAACCTACGATAGAGACTATGTTGTTTTGTTAATCTTACAGCAGCTACCATTAGGCAATTGATAAGTAAATACAACAATGTAGGATATGATGAAGTAATCATACCGTTGGCAATCAAGTTTGGTACAAAAAGTAGATAATGATAAAAGTGAGAGAAAATAATCATGGCCTCACTAACACTTTAGAGTTCTTTGAGAAAGTAAACAAGCATGTAGACAAGGGTGTAGACACTGTATACTTGGACTTTCAAAAGGGTTTTGACAAGTTGTTTAAATGACAGGAAGCAAAGAGTAGGAGTAAATGGACAGTTCCCACAATGGAGGGAAGTAAGTAGTGGAATCTAGGGAAGTAGGGGTGAGTAGTGTAGTGGCCAAGTTTGCAGGCAACCCAAAGTTATTCAGGATGGTGAAAACCAAAGATGACTGTGAAGAACTCCAAGAGGATCTCTACAAATTGGGTGAGTGGGTAACAATGTGGCAAATGAAGGTCAGTGTTGGTAATGTAAGGTGCTACACACTGGAACAACCCCCCCCCCCACCTTCTAGTATAGGCTAATGGGGTCTGAACTTGCTGAAATTGAAAGGGGAAAAGATCTTGGGGTCATAGTGGATAGCTCAATGTAACTATCAACCCAGTGTGCTACAGTGGTGGAAAATGGATTATTAGAAAAGGGATTTAAAATAAAATGACTGATTTATAATGCCTTTGCATAGAGAATGTGGCTCATTTGGAAAATTGTGTGCAGTTCTGGTCACCATATCTCAAAAAGGACATTGCAGAAAAGAGGGCAACCAAGATGATGAGGGGCTTGCAGCACCTTTCCTGTGAGGAAAGGCTGAAGAGTCTGAGACTTTTCAGTTTAGGAAGAAATGACTGGGGGGCATGATAAAGATAAAGGTAAAGGTTCCCTTGCTCGAAAGCCAGTCAAATCCGACTCTAGGGTTGCGGTGCTCATCTCCGTTACAAAGCCAAAGAGCCAGCGCTGTCCGAAGACGTTTCCGTGGTCATGTGGCCGGCATGACTAAACACCACGGCGCACGGAACGCTGTTACCTTCCCACCGAAGTGGTACCTATTTATCTACTTGCAGTTTCTTGCTTTAGAACTGCTAGGTTGGCAGGAGCTGGAACTAGAGACAGGAGCTCACCCTGTCTTGCGGCACCCGGGTCTTGAACTGCTGAACTACTGACCTTCCACAGCCTGCAGTTCAGCGTCTTAACCACTTGAGCCACCGCATGATAGAGGTTTATAAAATTATGTATGGGATGGAGAGAGATGACAAAAATATATTTTTTCTCCCTCCCCACAAATACTAGGACTCCAGTTGAAGTTGATGAAGCAGATTCAGGACGGACAAAAGGAAATACTTATTTACATAGAGAGTGATTGAAGTATGGAATTTACTGCCAGAGGATATAGTGATGGTCATAGGCATAAAGGGAATTAGATTAATGGAGAATAGGTCTATCAGTGGCTATTACCCATAGTGACTAAAGGGCACCTCCACATTCAGAATCAGTAAACCTCTGAATATCAGTGCCAGAAAACATCATCAGAGGAAGGCCATGGCCTCTATTCCCTGTTGTTGGCCATCCAAAGGAAATGGTTCACCACTGTGTGAGACAGGATGCTGGCCTAGATAGACCATTGGTCTGATCCAGCAGGGCTTTTCTTATGTTCTTATGATTTATCAACAGTTTATAATCAAACCTTGCCATTCAAAAATGAAATTAGTACATTGTGATGTCACCAAAAAGGTGGCTGTTTCAAGTGATTGGGATATACATACAGAGCCAGTTTGGTGTAGTGGTTAAGTGCGCGGACTCTAATCTGGGAGAACCGGGGTTGATTCCCCACTTCTCCACCTGCACCTGCTGGATGACCTTGGGCAAGCCATAGTTCTGTCAGAGCTGTTCTTGAAAAAAGAGCAGTTTCTGTCAGAGCTCTCTCAGCCCCACCTACCTCACAGGGTGTCTGTTGTGGGGAGGGGAAGGGAAAAGGAGTTTGTAAGCCGCTCTGAGACTCCTTTGGGTAGTGAAGGGCAGGGTATAAATCCAATCTCTTCTTTTCTTCTTCTTCATCTGAAGGGCAAAACAGACTAACAGTGCAATATACTTAGAAGGGTCTAATTCTACTTAAATTGATTTAGAAGGGTATACTCCATTGAGGATTGCAGTACAAGGTTGCAATCCTTTGCACTAGCTTGGAAAGTAGGCCAACAGAATTCATAAACTGTTGTGGCAGACATTACAGTGAGTTAAGGTATTATAGCAGATTTCTTGGAGAACATTTGAAAATTAATTTGCTGGAAAAAATGAAAGTAACATCATCTTCCCTGGAATAGGAATAGAAAAATTAAAAGGGGAAGAAACATCACAGGAAATAACACAACATATATAAAGGTACAAGGCCCTGTACTGCCTTGGACCCTCATATCTCCAGGATCTCCTCTATGCTCTGCCACTACAGCACCACTCATGTGTTCAGGGCTGACTGTAGGTGTTATCCTGCAAACAAGCAAGATCAAAAACCACCCATACACGTTTTCTCTGTTGTGGCCCCCACCTCCTGGAATGGCCTGCCTGAGGAAGTCAGGAATAGGGATGGGCACAAACTGAACCATGAAGCAAAATATGTGATTAATTTTTCCCTGTTCATGATTCGTGAACTGAAGTTTGAGAAAGGTCTACTGTCACAAACTTCCAGAATTTTTAAAGGCAGTTTGTGGGGTTTGTGCCAGTTCATGGCCAGAGCAGAATGCAGGGATTTAAAGGGACTCTGAATCCCTTTAAACCCCTGCTTTCTGCTCCAGCAGCAAACTGCAAAAACAGCTGAGTGGCTGGGAGTGTTCCCCAGTGCTCAGCTGTTTCAGGTTTTCTTGTGCAGGCTCTTTGAAGTTTAAAGGGACTGCACAAGAAAACTGGAAAACCAGGAGCGGCCTGTCTGGGGTTGGGGCTTGGTACTGCTTCACATGGAAAGGCCCCATCCATCAACCGATCCAGGAGAGCTCAGATGCTTACTCCCCTCCTCCCCTGAGGTTGCCCCCAACACCCTGACCTCCCTTACACAGGAAGGCCGATTAAAGAGAAAGGGCTGGTGGAGGAGGAGGGGCTGGCAGCAGACAAGGGGCAGCCAACTGAGGTGATTGGCGGCAATGTGGAGGAGACAACTGTGGTGAGCTGTGCAGCAGCAGCAGGGATGTGGTTGTGAGCTGCAGTGACAGTACAACAGCCACGCCCATCCCAGTAGCCCAGGGCTGGGCTGGGGAGTTGGTGCCAGCAGGAAAGGAGGCCGCTCCAGCCTGGGGGACCTTGTGGGTTGGGCATCTCCCATGGCCAGCCCGCTTCCTGCTGGGCCGAGTTTGTTGCTACCACTGGAGGATCCCCAATCCATGTGGTCCCTGGGATGGAGCGGCCTCCTTCCCTGCCAGCATCACCTCCCCTGCCTGGGTAAACACCTAGCCTCTCCTGGATCACCAGGTGATGGACAGGAGCTTCCCCTGTTGATGCGTTCCCCAGTTCCAACTCCAGACAGGCTGCTCCCCATTTTCTAGCTTTCTGGTTCAGAAAGAAAGCCGGAAACAGCTGAATGTTTGGGAGTGCTTCTGCAGCTCAGCTGTTTTTGTAGCTTTTGTTAGAGAGCCAACTGGTCCACTTCAGTTTGTGGTTTGGCCACAAATCACAAACTGAACTGCATTTTTACAGTTTGTGCCCATCCCTAGTCAGGAAGGCTCCTATGCTCCTGCTATTTGGGAGATTATGTAAAACAGGCTTGCTCAGGATAACTTTCCTATAAATGTATTAGGACTAAACTATAATGACATAGTTCAGGAAGGTGCTTTATGAAGAGTAAGGGATTGTGGATTATACCACTGCATGTCATTTCATTGTTTTCTACTGAAGTCAAACCATTTTATTTCATTATATCTACACTCTGTATCATGACTAATATCCTACCCTTATACAAATTTTAGTAATCCTTATCTTAATATATTGCTTATTTGATGTATCCTCCTACTGGTTATATTTACTGACACTGTGCTTATTAGTTGTCTTTTCATATGGAATATTATCGATTTACATTGTGCAATCCACTTTGAATATCAGTGAGAAAGGTAAACTATAAATACAGTAAATAATAATAATAGGAAGAGAAGGCAACCAAATATCATATTAAGTCTTACTCTGAATATTCCACCAGGCATAGAATTAACCTGACAAAGGAAGTCAAGCGATGATGCCAATTACACAGAATGAATGTTTCATCATACAGTAGATTTCAACATTGAGAGATTTTTTGTAAATGGCAGTTGCCATAAATTGAAAAAAAGCATCCATGTTTATTACAGAATTTGTTTTCAACCTTCAACTTCTATTTTTCATGCTTCTTAAATGTTAAAAAATTATGATATATGAGCTATGGTAGCACAGGGTGCAGCAGTTCACAACCATGTCTTATATATTGCAATTTTCCCCCATAAAAGCATAATCCATAATTTAGCATTTCAAATTTCACTATTTGCCATATTGATGGAATTTAAATATATTATGGACTTCATTTTCTAAAAGAAATGTTAAATGAGTAAAGCAAGTTTAGGGTTTCCATTTCCCCCCTCAAAATTTCCATTTTATTCTGATAAAATCTTTTTCTGTCAGTGACATTTTTTAACAGGATCAAAGTCTTTATCATTAAATTCCATGGTACTACTATTATTAGGAAGGAAATGCATCTTGTCATAGCAATTGCCATACCATGGAAGTTCCATCTAATGCTACACTGTTTAAAAGATTTGATCATGTATAACAGTCCAATAAATGCAACTAGTCCAATAATTACATAATTGCTTTTATGTTTGTTTGTTTTTTAATTAGCAACTGCATCATCTTAAGTTTGATGTAGCAGTAATGCTGGCTTTCTTTTTTTATTTAGTTTTTTTTTTGTTAACAAAAATTGAACTCTTACTTATTTTTAAATAGCACACACTCATTCTTTGGATGACTGCATTTCATAGTGTCACCACCAGATGGATGCAATGCTAAACTTGAAGCTGAGACATCATCAAACTTATCCTTTAAAGTTTTTTTTTTTTAAGCAAAATACATTAGGTCCAAAAGCATAGAGTTTACAGTTTAGAAAACTTTAGAACAGTACCAAAATTATCACCAACATATTTCTTAGATGTGTGTGTGTGGGGGGGTTGCCTTTTGTGAAGAGTATGACTGTTTAAATATGTACATATTCAAGCAATAGAAAACATTCACATCTGAGTCACGATTTACAAAAAAAGTGTATCATTAAATGAAGTATTAAACAGAAAAGTGCATTCACTTCAAGTAAAGTATAATTCATTACATACAAAATTAAGAAGGAAAAATACAAGGATATTTACACAATTCCTTTCATAGTAGATTATGATATCAACCTTGGATATCAATCCAAACTTGGATATCAATCCAAGTAGTTAAAAAAGTATCTGTGATGGCATAACTCAATTCATGGGATAACTAATCAGCTTTACTAGGAAGTCAACTAAAAGCAGTAAAGTTTATGAGCAGCTGATGGCATGATAAAATAGCACTGGGGATTTAACAGTATCAATTTTGCTACTTTAAGGTTATAGCACAACCTTCACCAACATGACTTCTGATTTAATGTCGTAAAATAATTTTGTGTTAGTATAAGGAAAGATAAAATGAATGTAAAACACAGTTGTACTTCAAGATAAATCTGACCTTTAGAAGATCTATATTACTGTGTGTATTGCTGCTGTTGTATTCCAAGTGGTAATCTGGGAAATATGGATTGCAAACTGAATTTCCTAATTCAGAGCACTGAAAATTCTAGAAACCCCCACCAATCAGACAAAGTCAAAGAGAGTTTTATTGGCCTTTTTAATGGCAAAACTACTTAAGACTTATATTCATAAATCTTACCTGTGCTTCTTGAGGTACTTGTGCTGCATCAATTCTATCTGCAATGTAACCTGATAACTGTCGATCGATGAAAGTCAGGGACTCTTGGATTAACTGAAGGGTTTTGTCAATCTCCTGGGCAGAGTGGATACTTTGTTCAAGAATCTTTTGTCTTCTCACAGCCTGAAAAGATATTGAAATATTAAATCTCCATTGGAAAAAACACTGGTTTTAGCTCAAAGAAGAATGTCCAGATGATGCACAACCACCTTTTTATAAGATAAACGTCTCTTTTTGCCAGCCATTTTGCTTTTTAAAAAGAAAATGAGCAAAAACACATTTCTAATATTTAAACTGCCCCTAGAGAACCGAAGCAAACATTTAATAATCCTATGGTGGGTAGAAGACTATAAAACTAAGTTCAACCACTCTCTAAGGGCAGTTTTCCATTCTGAGGCCTAAGGGACCTCCTGATCTCATTATCTTTCCCAAGAGATGTTCTTTCATTACCGTCATCAAAGTCCATTTTAGATAATCCATTTCAATAAGTGAGAAGGATAAAAGATCTGTTTATAAAACAAACTCTCATACAGGAGGTATAAATAGTTCTTCAGGACATGGATTAAATGTAGTTCTCAAAGGAACAATTACATTCTCGTGCCTCTAAGGCTCTTCATGGTTCATTCCTCCTCACCTTATTTAAAGTACTCCTTTAAAATTCAGCGTTAAATGTTACAACATCTGAGCAGCGCCATAGTCAAGCTCATCCTGAAATTAGTATAATAAATTGCATTGCCTGATATAGATGTATGATTTTATTAACAGTACATGTTAATCAATGATGAATTTGTTTCGGGTGTTTATTTTATGAATTTCAAAACTGATTTTTCTGGAACACTGGAGAGAGCTGTTCCTTTAAAAAAGTAAGTGTCTCAAAATGCTGGTATGTCTTTCTTTTTTCAGATAGTCCCCTACTTAGAGTTTAGTAGCATCTTTAAGACCATCAAAGTTTTATTCAAGGTATAAACTTTAGTGTGTCCACACACTTATTCAGATCCAATGAAATGGAAGTTACCAGTCCATACATATAGGTAGCGGGTGAGCAGTAAATTAGCATACAACATAATGAAGGTGTTCATTATGTCGTATGCTAATTCATCATGTTATATGTTCATTATGTTGTATGTTCTGGATACAGGTATCTGCACAGACTATGTGGAATGGAGGCTGAAATAATAATAATAATTGACCAACATGGAGCAGAAATGCTGGCTGAATCCGATCCAAACTTTATTTATCATTTTTCAACATAATGTTTCATTGTATGACATAAAAATAAATGTGCATGAAGTTCTTCTTTCTTTATATGTAAAGTTAACTTTACAACATTCAGCAGTGGTAAACAAATCCATTCTTTGGCAAGTTGCTTTCTGTACTGGCCTTAATATTTAATTAAATTGAGCTTTTAAAAGCAATAATAGAATTATGAGCAATTGGGGAGAAGTTAAGCTAGGGTTAGAAGTTACCTTTTCTTTTGGTGATAACACCAGAGTTGCCACCAATGCTCCCTCTAAGCTGTGGAGTCTGGTGAGCAAAAATTCTGCTTTCTGAGGTACTGGCATTAAAGTTGTGAGCCAGCAATTTGGCTGCTGCAGAAATTAGTTTGCTCTGGAGCCATCCTTCCTGAGCTAAGACAAAAATGTGTGAGCCGGAAGCTAAAAAACTGTGAGCCGGCTCACACTAACTCAGCTTAGAGGGAACACTGGTTGCCACTATATTTATTTATATACCCCAACATTTTTTCACAGCTTTAACAAAATTACAAGGAACTGTGAACAGGTTAAGGCTGGATTTTGTGGTAGCAATAATTAGAAAATATGGCTATTAAATACAAAAACCTGAAGACTGAAAAAATGAGCTTGGCTCCAAGAAAAGGCTGCTTTAGGTAGTGCTTCTTTACACTAAATCACTTATATGTGTTAAGCTAAGCTTCTTTCTTTTACTCACCTTCGTCTTTCCTATTATTAAACATGTGTAACTCTTAAGTGACATAACAGTGCTATATAGTCAATCACATTTAGTGATGTAACTATATCAGAAGTCAAACAAAGTCCACTTAGTGTGAGGGTAATGCTTTCTGGAGGCTAGCCAATCCAGGATCACTTAGTGAACAGGCTAATAATATGATGATGACACAAAGCCTGTCAGTTCTGGCTACATGATAACATCACCAAAGGGAAATGAAATCAAGTACAGAAAACTAAAGAAGACAATGTAAATGAACAGGCTAAAATTTTTGCATGCCTTGACAAATAATTATTGCAAGATAGGGGCACTTTATGGTATTCCCCAAATCTATTAAAAATATAGCCCTACATTTTCTTAATTGCTGATTTCTTTGCTTTTTTCTGTTCAAGAACAGCAATTTTCTCTTTCTGCTCCCTTACCTTTCTGACCACTAGTTATTGATTGTTGAGCCATTAAGTAACACAAGAAAACTTTCCATAGACATAGTGACAATATAGTAGCTATTGAGAAAGGGGAAGACAGGGCAGATCAGCACAGAACAGATCAGTAATGATCAGCACAGAATCAAGTTAATTATTTTAATGCTGGTGGGGCAAACCAAGGATTAGGTCCCACAGAATATATTTGTATGTGCACAAAGCATAGAAGTGGGCAGGCAGAAGTGCTCAAATTAATTCCTTGTCTGTTTGCACTGATTGACCGTGACTTCCACATGTGCAAGACATAGCATAGGGTATTTCAATTTCAGAACCAAACTAAATGAAATTATACAATTTGTTGTATATTCCGTTGCTCTATATGCATGCCGTTATTTTGTTAAAAATTATATTAAAGCAGTATGTGTTGCTGCCACAGTTGCACTACGGCTTGCACGTGAAGAACCGGGAAGGAGGTGACGAAGAACTGGAGGAGAAAGGAGCGGTGGAAGGCATCTCCTATAACCTAAGAGAGAAGAAAGGAAGGCGCCCCAACATCTGATGAACCTTTGACTGTGCTGCAAGGACATATTAGTACTAACCTAAAAGGACTTTACTAATCTAACTAACTTTTATCTTTGACAGGTAAAGAAGCAAGAAGATCGACAACTCACAGTGGAGAAATGGACTGTATTAATACGGCTAAAAGATTAACATACTAATATACTCATCACTCGACCTTTTCTTAATCCCTCTATATACCCTTCCCTTTTTCTGTAAATTTAAAGCAATAAAATTCTCTCCTTTTTAGGAGAGTTCAATAATAATAATAATAAAAGTTTGCATTCTAGAGGCCCATAAACAAGCTTCCCCAGGTCTCTGTTTTCCAAGGAAGGAAGGAAGGAAGGAAGGAAGGAATGTTTCGGGGAGAGTAGAAGGAAGGAAGGAAGGAAGGAAGGAAGGAAGGAAGGAAGGAAGGAAGGAAGGAAGGAAGGAAGGAAGGAATGTTTCGGGGAGAGTAGTTGAGTTTCACTAAGAAACCCAGATTCCTAATAATGTTAGGGAAACTCACAGTAATGACCCAAACCAGCCATTTCTGTCTATATCTTTGGCATGGCAATTTCATTATGCACCACTCTACACCCAAGTCCTCCTCTTCTTCTCCATCCAGATTTCTCAGGTCTCAGATGTGAAGGGAAGGGATTCTCAGGTTCACCTTGTCCTTCTCCTGTCAGGATGCTCTCTTCTCTACCACTTCTGTGCAATGTTCCCTCTATGATGTGGAGTCTTGTGAGCAAAAATTCTACCTTGTGAGCTACGGGCATTAAAGTTGTGAGCAAGTGATTTGCCTACTGCATAAATCAGTTTGCTCTGGAGCCGTCCTTCCTGAGCTGAGACAAAAAATTCTGAGCTAGAGGCTAAAAAACTGTGAGCTAGCTCACACCAACTCAGCTTAGAGGGAACACTGCTTATGTGCTCTCTCTCTCTCTCTCTCTAGCCTTGGGCATGGAAGCATCCCCAACTACCTCCTCTCAGCCCAAAGCTGTGAGGGAATATATAGTCCTTCACAACCCCTGCATGTCTCACCCCTCATTCCAGTCTTGTGGTGTTGTTGGGACTGCCCCCCCAGCTGAGTCTCCTTGTCTACATTTTCTCCAGGTGGGCTTTCCCTTTGCTGAACCACCACTGCATCAAGGGATGTGTGTCTCCAACAGCTAGTTGGAGCTGGTGAGATCAATCCGACTAGCAGACACATCAGTAAGGCCACCATCTGTGGTCTCTAAGGGATGTCTGTGGGTGGTATCAAGGTTGGTATCAGAGCCAGGGTTGGATGCCCCGCATGTTCCCAGACACTGAATCCTTTTCTTCAATATCTCTGTACTCACAGAAGTATAACATGCAAGCTGTATTTTGTGCGGCCCAACCAGCTGCAATTAATGGCCATTTACATGTTACATAGTAAACAAGAGCATAAGCTTTCTTGCACTTTTGTTGTTCAGTCGCACAGTCGAGTCCGACTCTTCACGACCCCATGCACCAGATCACGCCAGGCCTTCCGGTCTTCCGCCGTACTCTGAAGTTTGCTCAACTTCATGTTCGTTGCATCTATGACACTGCCTAACCATCTCATCCTTTGCCGTCCCCGTCTTCTTTGACCTTCAATCTTTCCCAGCATCAGGGTCTTCTCCAGTGATTGCTCCCTTCTCATTTGGTGGCCAAAGTATTTGAGCTTCAGTTTCATTATCTGGCCTTCCAGGGAACAGTCAGGGTTGATTTCTTTTAGGATTGACTTGCACTAGAGTTAACTTTTTTTAGATCCAATATCATTTAAAGAACTGCTTCTAAATAAGTCCAACAAAAATAACTACACACACAAACAAACAAAAATCAAAACCAACTGGCCAACAAAAAGTTTTACTGTTACTGAAGTTACACTTTCCTGTATTGGACACATTGGCAGCCTGTACAAAAGAGAATGGAAAGAAGCAAGTTTTCATTTCAGTTTACAAACATTTTCCATTGCTAGATAGCCTGAAGGCAGTCCTTGTTTGCCATGAGTGACAGGTGAACGATTATTTACAAGCCTGATTTAAGCAGCATGACTGTTATACTCAAGGTAGCCTGAAGTGGCTAAAAACGTTCCTCTCCTATACACATCAAATCCCACTCCAGGAAGAATCTGCACTAAACAAGAACTTCCCTAAATGTTTTTGCAGAGCTCTGGCTTTCACTGCTAGCAACAGAAAATGTGACTACCTGCTCACAATCTTTGAAATCACATTCTCCATATGTATTTGGATGTTATGTATTTTAAATGTTGTTATTTCTAAAATAGATGGCCTGTGAAAATAATTTTTAAAAGTAAACCTCTGTAGTGTTAGATGCCTCTCAAATGTCAAGAAAAAGTCTGAACTATTTCAGATAACCAGATTCCATTCTTTATTCTCATTGTAGTATATTATTTATTGAACGTTTCCAATATACCAATTTTATCGACATGATTTTTCACTTTTCTGACTTGCCTAACGATAACTATGTAAGGCAACATTAAACTTGACATTTAATTCAAAAACTACAGTTTATTTCCCATGGGTACATTTCAAGGGGAAGGCATTTAAAGCTTATCCACTGCTTCAATGAAAGGGGGAAAAAATCTTCATAATATTATTTGGGATTACAAAACATCATTTTACCCAGGTAGATAATTTGCCAGGTTCTGTGACCACATTATGTATTAAGACACTTCAAGTGCTTGAAATACTCTTGTTCAGTTAAAAAGCACATCATACAGACAGGCAAAAATGCCAATAATTGCAAGCACCATGAAATTCAATAAACAGCTCTCCAAAATACCAAGGCCAGATACTATGCCTCTCTTTTCACAAGAATGTAAGAAGCACAAGTGCTTTCCAGGAAGGAAGTAATATGGAACAACGGCCAGCTTCTCTAAGGTTTTTAGCCTTTCCTCTCCTCCAGGTTTCCTTGCATTTTAAAGCTTTTTAATCCTGAACTGACCTAGAGGTGAGAGACTGTGATGTGAGCCAGTGGAGTAAGATATGTTGGCAGAAAGACAAAGACCTGCCCTGAACTTGGAAGACCTTTCCCCTTTCCTGTTTGTATACAGTGTATTTTTGTACTATTTGCCACTTTGGGTCCGAAATGGGAAGTGGCATGTAAATACTTCATTCAATGCTTAAATGCAGGAGTAAATGCAATTCTTAAATGAATAAGAGTAGACTAAGAGCTGAACAGAGAGACAGAAAAATGTGCTAAAATATATACCTGATACTACTTCTGAATTTCACAGTATCTCTCCTTATATATAAATCTGTTTTGGTCATGGACTCCCCTGAACATTCCAACAGGCTTCCAAATCAGTTGGCTCCGTGATCTGTCATTCAGAGTAAGGCCCATAGCCAGGATTTCTTAATTCAGGGGGCCTTTAAATAAGTCAGGGGGCACTGATAAAATAAAAGAAACTCACACTCGCAGGCAGGGCCGGATTTAGACTTGCTGAGGCCCTAAGCTATACAAAACCCAGAGGCCCCCCACTGCTTTAAATTACATCAGCTGGTCTCAGAAAAATTTAAAATATATACGCCTTTTTAATATTTGAAATCATTTTTATATTGTGTTTTTATTTGAGGCCCCAGCAGATTGCGAGGCCCTAAGCTGTAGCTTATTTAGCTTATGCGTAAATCCGGCACTGCTCGCAGGCAGGAGCAGGGTTATCTATATATCTAATCCTGAAGTCGCCCCCTGGTGTGCGGATACTTAAATCCGCACATCGGGGGGACCTGGGAGGAGGGAGAGGTTTGTGCGCACGTGGGGCGGTCCCCACGTGTGCACAAAAATCCAAATTCTGGAAAAAACATCGGGAATGTTTAAATCCCCCCGAAACTCACAGAGTGTCCCCTGCGCACGCTTGGGAGGGAAGCAGCGAGCGGCAAACAGGGAGGGGGGCCAGAGCACAGAGACCTTTCTTTGACCCGCCAACAGCCAAACAAGCGAAACCCAGAGCTGGACACCTCTCCCCCCACGCCTCGCCCGGCCGCCCCTCGTGCACAACTCTGAGGCTCTCCTCAAGTTCCACGTGAAGAGGATAGCCTTTCGGAGAAAAAAGCCCACCCAGCCAGGGGGGGAAGATTGGCTGCCCGAACGAGCATGAGGCAGAAGGAGCACTCCGGTGGGGTTTAAGCAGCAGGAGCTGCTGTCGTTGCTGGTCGGGAGGGGTGTGTGTGTGGAGGCAGAGCGCAGCTAGGACGCTGGAGGAATTAGCAAGAGAATCGGGGGTACTTGCCCAAGTGGGGACGAGGAGGCTGTCCAGGCGCTCGAGCTGGGCTGAAGGAGACGGCTTCCCCACCACGTTCATTTCCACCGTTCCTTCGGAGCCGGGGGGGGGAAGCCGCCGCTTGGGAGGGAAGCGGCGAGCAGGGAGGGGG